>NC_054707.1:76347818-76586757 GCF_016097555.1 Gigantopelta aegis | reverse complement strand
ACGTCGATGTTTGTGTAGGCTTGTTAGTATGAAATAAATGTATACTTTTTAATTAAAATTTTATCTTTATTAGAATGGTTCCGGGACAAATGAGACGGAGGATTTCGAAACTCTTTATATCCAGACACGCTGAATAAATTTCTAAAGCATTTCTAGGCTGAAGTCCGGAACACAGATGGGAGCTACTACTCAAGTCATCCTACCTTGGACTCAGGACAGCAATTCACCCACATCTCCGCCAGCCTGCACATGGAAGGAACATTCACATTCTACAAGATAATGACTTTCATTGGCATATTAAAGAAATAAAGCAGTTAGGTCTTTATAATCCAGCACATCATGAAGCCATTTCTCAGGGGGATCTGCTTCAGACCCGTGAACGACAAAAACTAGATGATGCTACTCGACTTCAGCATGACGTTTCGTTTGATCTTAGGGGATGTGGGAAACGGTGCGGTTGCGAACAAGCTTCATTCTGTCAAGGGAGAGTGGCAGTCATCCTACAGGCAGTGCAGGAAGGATGAAATATTCTTGTGCCGTGCGCGCCATACATTTATTTTAAAATGACATCCGCGAGTTTGCTGCAATTTTTGAGATGTTATCGACTGAGACTTTTTAACGATTGTAATTATATATGAAATATATTTTTCTGCATAAAATATTAGTGGCTGTATATTAAACGTGTTTCTGATCGTTCTAATATTTCTACTCAGTTAAATTTCATTTTATTTCCTAAAATATATTTTTTCGTACGTACGGAATTATTTGAAGACAAAATACGGTTTCGGCTTCTTACAAATATTAAGACAACCAGAAACACATTGAATATATAGACACTAATATTCTAAACAATAAACTATATTTTAATATGCAAGTTTAATCATAGAAATATTTTATTAGTCGGAAACATCTTACAATGCAGCAAACTCAGTAAGGACCCTCCTCGGTGTGAACTGACTGCGCCACATTTTGGTGGAGTGTGCTCATCTCAAGCCGACGAAAAATGATATATTTCGCAACAGAAATGTTTTGGAATCTTTTAAATTCCATCTAGAATTAATTGTAAAGTTTTAAAACACTTTGTCTTCTTTTATATAAATAATATTTCCATATACTTACCATTTGTGACACCCAATAGCCGATATGTATTTTGGTGCTGGGGTGTCGTTAAACAAACATTAATCATTCTATACACAGTTTTAAAATATACTTACCTTGGCCCGGTTGTTCGAAGCCTGGGTTAACTTAATCACTGATTAACACTAACTATGAGTTAAATTCCTTAACCCAGGGTTGGCTAATCACTGGTTAAAAAACCGTTGCTGAAACATACTTTTAACTCTGGGTTAGTAAACTCAGGATTAGTTTTCACTAACCCAGAGTTAGTCTTCAATAACTCAGGGTTAAGTGCAGTTAACCAATCAGTGTAAAGTAAATGTACTTCCTGTTGTCAACATTAAATTTGCCTGTCCGTACTGCTAGTGCTTCTGTAATTTTCAAAAATGAACAGGAAAGGTGAGCGATACGATTTGCTGATAATGTTAGATAACTGTAGATTATGATGCGTAAAATATTGAGACAAAAACTAGCGGGAGAAGGCAGTTGCAAAAACATGCCACATTATATTACTAGAGTTGATGACAGGACATTGCGGCATCATCGTTTTGGTTTCGCACACAATAAATAAATCACATATTACTGTAATATTTTATATGTCATGTTTACAGCTTGTATAGTTTTTAGCTTTCATCATTTAAGCTTTTCTATTCATTATGAAAAAATATAAATATACTAAGTGTCCTTGTCTGATCAATGTGGAACAGACAATTGTTTTGACAGGGGGTAAAGATTACCTAGAAAGCTATGGCCCATCGTTCACACGTGTTTTAATTTCAATGACGTCAGTATTCGAATGACATCACTTTACATGTTCCTACAATAATAATAATAAACTAATCTAGATATTTCAATTTTTAAAAGGCTCAAAAATTTTCAGTGTAACATTGCTTTTTGTATGTGTTTAATAGTTATGAAAACATATGGCTGTAATTAAAAAGCTCCAATAATTTAGGAAATTATACCGTTTGGTAAAAATAGACCTTAAGTGAAATGTTTGATATTGTGTGTAAAAAAGGCTGACCTTGAGCTAGGAATGTCTGATATTTCACTCCCAAGGTAGTTAGCCCAACAAAACAAAGTTTTGTTCGCCTCCACTTGGGGTTTGGTGTATCTGTTCTTGAACGACAATAAGAATAAACAAAAATGAAACACACTACGTGTATTATACAACTAGGTAAAATAAGTTTAATGTCACGTAGAAAAACAAATCAAATTATATTTTGGTCCTTACTTTAAATAAAATGTATAATATTCATATATTAGTACACGTATATATGTAATGCAGATTTTAATAAGCTGGAATGAGAGATCACCCATTATGGCCGTGACACGACAGGTGCTACTAAGTCAAAAGCCCTTCGATATACACCGACAAAACTGCCGTGCTGATAAATACACCGACAAAACTGCCGTGCTGATAATTACTAGTTAACTAAATTAATCATAACATGCATTTCCTGATGGCGTTTATCTTCTGGATACTTAATTACTAATAAACGCAAATGACCCCATTCGTTAATCTCACTAGTAAGGAAAAGGCATAGAAATACAAATAAATTTTGTACTGTTAATTCTAAAACTGTTACTTGATCACGAGTATCTTTTTGTGACCCATAGCTAAATGGCCAATTGTAAGCTTTAACTTCGCTCTATTTGGACCTCGCGTGAGGCATGCATAATAGTGTTATCATCAATGAATGAATGAATGAATGAATGTTTAACGACACCCCAGCACGAAAAATACATCGGCTATTGGGTGTCAAACTATGGTAATGCAAATAAATAAAGTGATGATCAACATCAACATAAAAATTCAAGGTTTAAACAAAAACAGTGTAAAGAACTGTGCAAAAATACAAATATCACAGAATTTTACGGAAACCGAATTTTACTCTAAACTTCATTTTGTGCTGTATTGGCCATTCTCAAAGAGAATGTTACACCCCTGCACCACGGTGAGGTTACAGCACACGCAGGGGTTATCATCAAAGCAGCAACCTAATTTCTTGCTCCTCTTGGTAAAACGAACAAACAAGTTTCACCAAAATCATCTTTATTTAATATTGGACATATTAACGGGGAAGGGGGTGGGGGCGAACTCAGAAATAGTTGAGACAGCAAAACATATATTTAAAAAATCGGAGAATGGGTCTACTGAGGTGATTCGATCCTATGACGCAACTACCTGAGGCTAGCGCTCAACCGACTAAGCTAGATCCCGCCTGGGAAAACTGGGAGCGAACTGGCTTGGGTACGAAACGTCTGGTACCTTTGACGAATGACTTGGATCATGTGTTTTAATTCTTCATACTGTTATTTAATGGACAATTTAATGATAAGAGACGGTTAATACAGATCGATGTGTTTCCCGATATTGACCACCCTCCACCCTCCCAATCCAAAAATAAAATCAATGAACCTGCTATTCTACGTCATTCATTATTTTTTCGCGGGAATTTGACGTCACTGTAATTTATGTCGATACTCTATTTCAGCACAATTTTACATTTAAAACGCATCTAAACATACAAATGGAATCAAATTCGCCACTCTTAATCACTGGTTAGACATTTAACCGCAGGTCAGAGCTGCTTTACCTTTAACCCAGGGTTAGGGTATATTTAACTCATGGTTAGCGCTAACCAACGTTCGAACAACGCATTTTTCAATCGGTGATTAAATTTAACTCTGTGTTAGGCACCCAGGGTTAATGCTAACCCAGGTTTCGAACAACCGCGCCCTTGATTTTATGTATTATACTATACTCTCCCTCCCCTCCTCACACTGGTTTTACATTTAAAAAAAATAAATAGCCGATGTGTATTTTTGTGCTGGGCTGTCGTTAAATATTCATTCTTTCGCGACATTTATCCACCGGTTCTTTTGTCGTTGAAACTGATTAGGGCCTATGTTGGGTGGTCAATATATTAGAATGGCACACACTGAAGCTACAATTATTTATTTTTTTAAATCAATCTGGTGGAATTTTACACAGAAAAATGCAAAACGTACATTTATGCCACTGAACCTCCCTCATGCCCTGTCCTGTCCTTTCCTAAATACGTCTCCGAGTTAAACCCCCGAAACCAAACTTTTTACCAACAAGCCAAAAAAACAAGTAATTGAAATAGTAAATATCACTGGCCACATAAATGAAAAGTGCTTGAATTTAGGAGTTTGAAATGAAAAGTGCTTATTTTCAGGGGTTTTTTTTTTTTTGGGGGGGGGGGGGGGGGGGTTTGCTTGAATTTTATGTCAGTGAGACTAGCGCGTCATTTTAACTAGAAATTACGGAACAATCTCGAAAGAAATTTAACATTTTTACTTCCGTGTTCGCACTTTCATTCCAGCACTCGCGACGTTCCGCGACCCGAATGTACTCGGCCCATTCCGGGACAAATGCTATGTTCCGAATGCTTCAGCCGAGATTTACCGATTATTACGCTCGTTTTTGAGAACTGCAAACAATAGTCGGGCGAGATGACATGGTATCACTTAGATTTTGAAGTTTTTGCAAGCACATGTTCAAATTTAAACATGCCTAGTGGAAAGTGTGTTTTTTAACAAAATGTGGTGTCGAAACTATGCGTGGATCGGAGAGATTAAGGACGTGTCAAAGGCCGTGTGTTCCTGTTGTCGCAAGGAAATTAACATTGGCACCATGGGTGAGAGCGCACTCAAATTGCACGAAAACCACAGAAAAAAACAAAGCGGATACTGCAAGCTTCAGTTATTCAAGTCTGAGTAAGTGTCAAGTGCCGAGTCTGAGAATAAACCAACGCCAACGGCGACTACATCAGTAACTGGGGATTTTACCGTTCCTCCGCCAGTCGGCGTCGCACCGATTCCCGGAAATCCCACGACATCCTGAAGTCAGGAATCATGTGGTGTTTACGGACTATAGCAACCCACAACTCGTACAAATCGAATGAACACATTTCTGAATTATTCAAAATCATGTTTCCAGACAGTGTTATCGCTAGGAAGTTTGCCTGTGCGGAAAGGGAAAACTGCCTACATGTGCGTGTTCGGAATTGCGGATCACTTTATGGGACAGTTACTGAAAGACATACAAGAACCATTTGTGATTTGTTTTGACGAATCCTTAAACAAGAAAATGCAAGAAAAACAAATGGATCTACATGTTCGATTTTGGGACGTGAATGGTCATGTGACCACCAGATTTCTTGGGTAAGTAAAATTAGGTTACATTAGGTCATATAAAACAACCAATATATATATATATATATATATATATATTAAATAATTCCAGACTTCAGTAGTTCTTCATCGTTTTATTGCTACAGCTCTGTTTCGTATGGTCAAATAATAATTATTTATTTATTTATTTATATACAATTAATAGATATATAAAAAGAGTTATTTCACCAGGGATCAATTGCCATCGAAAATAGGCCAAGTTATAGTTGCTTTGGTGTGGAACAGTTGCTGGTAACAGACAATTTGAACTTGAATAGAATTAATTTATATACCAAAGTGACACTTTTAAAGGTACATTTACATAATGCTTCACCTTTGTGTGAAATCAGTGGTAGTCCAAACCAAATTTCCCAATGTTAACAATGGTTAAATGTACTAGTATTCCTTGGTGTCACCCATTTATTCAGGCTATACTATGATATAATTCTTGCTATATAATTTGAGACACTGATTTACACCATTATTGCTTATTATGATTTACTCAGTCACGTGTACATAAACTAAATATTACACATTATGGTTTCGTTTAAAACAAACTACAAGGGATTATTTCATCATACATATACCAATGAGTATTTGATTTGCAATTGCAGCAATTGCAGGCCATGCTACAGCAGTAGACTTGGTGCGGCACTTCACATCTGCAGTAATGGAACAGCTTCAGGTGAAGGGGATGATCTAAATAAGTATGGACGGCCCTGCAGTCAACTGGATGTTCCATGACATCATCCAAGAGCAAGTCAGACAGGAGTATGGACATTCACTGGTGAACATTGGATCCTGTGTACTTCATGTCGTGCACAATGCCTTCAACGCAGCAGCTGTAGCCACAGAATGGGGTGTCTCTTCCAGGGCTTAAAGGCCCTCAATATTTTAAAGGTTATTGGCAAGACTGAATGGGGAGCAGATCGAAAGGTTGTGCTCCGATTTTATAGATCTTTAGTTCGGTCTAAACTTGATTATGGCTGCATTGTGTATGGGTCAGCACGTAAGTCTTACTTGCAAATGCTAGATCCTATACACAACCAGGGGACTTAGGCTTTGTCTTGGTGCTTTCAAAACATCTCCTGTGGACAGCTTGTACGTCGATGCTAGACGTGCAAAGCTTTCTCTGCAGTGTGCTACAAAGATTAAATCAATGCCAAAACATCCTGCATACAATGTGGTGTTTGATAACAAATATATGAAGTTATTTGATGCGAATGCGATTCGAACATTTGGTCTTCGCATTAAGCACTTTTTATCATTTTCCAACATAGATTTAACAGACATTTTGGAAACCCCTTCATATTTTATTTTGCCACCTTGGTGTATCAAACCACCAAAAATTATATTCGATCTTGTGCATCTAAAAAAAAGATCGCACAGATGCAGTTATTTATAAACAACATTTCATGGAAATCCAAGAGAGATACTGTGATTACATTCCTGTTTACACAGACGGATCACAGAATGGGAATTCTGTGGCTTGTGCTAGTTTTTTCCATCAGACGCAATAATTTCCATGAGATTGCCCGATTCAGCATCAATCTTTACTGCTGAAATTTGGGCAATCATTAAAGCCCTGGAACAGATTAAGGATTCATGTGCATCCAAGTATATTATTTTTACAGACTCGCTTTCGTGTCTCCAAGCTCTACAGTACATGAAATTAGAGCATCCCTTAGTTGCGATGGTGATACGAAAGTGTGTCTTTTTATCAATTGCCAATAAAGATGTTATATTTTGCTGGGTACCCAGCCATGTTGGCATTAGGGGTAACGAAAAGGAAGATGTTGCTGCCAAGTCTGCTTTGAACTTGCCCCGTGTCCATGTTGGTGTCCCCTACAGTGATTTTAAATTTCATATTAACCAATATATCTTTTCGACTTGGCAAGATGCGGTTGCGAATAAGCTTCATTCTGTCAAAGCAGTCCTGGGAGAGTGGCAGTCATCCTACAGGCGGTGCAGGAAGGATGAAGTAGTCTTATGCCGTGCCCGCATCGGACATACATATTTGACGCATTCATATATTTTAAAGAAGGACCCTCCTCATTGTGAACACTGTCAGTGTACACTGACTGTGCGGCACATTTTGGTGGAGTGTGATCATCTCAAGCCGACGAGAAATATATTTGGCAACAGAAATGTTTTGGAATCGTTTAACTTCCATCCAATGTTAATTGTAAAGTTTTTAAAACACTGACTTCTACACAAAATTTTAAGATGTATTTAACTTGATTTTATATATTGTATTATACTTACCCCCCACAGCTCCTTACACTGTGGTTTTACATAGGTATATGTAAATACTATGTTCATATACTTATCATTTGTGACACCCAATAGCCGATATGTATTTTTGTGCTGGGATGTCGTTAAACAAACATTCATTCATTCTTGCCTCTGAGCAGTGTGTGGTACCTGTTTCAGGGATGTGCCCACCACTCAAAATTATCGCCCGGCACTAATATTTTGTCAGAAAAATAACCCCAAACTTAGTTATTTAAATAATATGCAAAAATTTCTATGAATATTTTACTAAACATTTGTTTCACTTCTTCAGCCTTTTTATTGACGCACGGTCACAATTACACTATTAGTATTACATCTGTATTAATACAATTTTAACTGCAGACAGAAAACCAGTCTAGCAAGTTTAGTACAATCGAAAAACAAAAAAAGCTCGATAGACTGTTTTTTGCGCTACACGTTAAACCAAACGGCCACTTCGGGAACCAGTCCAATAGTTTGCCAACGTTAGCACACATATCTCGGCACCGAAGACATTCGGCCATTCTCGTCACCGGTGGAAAAACACTCCAGCGGAGAATAGCGACTGATATTCCGAATGCTTCATCTGTCTTATTTATTCATTGGCTACTATAGAATATATCATCCAATCAAAACGCTAAATACATTTTCTCTTTGTGACATGACTAGTACTACTAGCAGACGACACGGTGAAAAATATCAACAATGTCTTTACTAAAATACTTCCAGAAAAGTGGCAAATAAAATTATAATAGTGAATGTGAAAAGATAGCTGAGCCTACAAGGTGTATTGTCGGCAATGAAACTACGTCGTCCGTTTTGAGGGAAAGTGTGCAATCTACCTGTATCGATACGTCACCGGTTAGTGTTACGGGAACTGTCAAAGATGTTGACAAACGGAAAAATACATTCAAACAAATTACACCGTGAATGAAACGGGCAAAGTCTTTTAATATAAAATGGAAATTAAACAGGCCCTGGTTAATAAATATTGATGGATTAGGAATGTTTTGTGAACTTTGCAAAAAGTATGACAAACGTCCTTTTGATCGCGATACTTGGAACAAACAACCATGTAGACGAATCCAACTCGAGAGTTGTCGATCATGAAACATCCCATGGTCACATTGATGCAGTACAATTAGATCTTGCCCAATCACACACCAGTAACATCGCTGTTAGTATCATACCAGAAATACCACTGGCCTCCATGTGCCAAATTTTTGCATGCCTTTACTTGTTGTGTAAACTGAGAATAGCCCATACAACGAACTTTGAACCATTACTCGATTTACTGGATTATTTAAAATTGAATTTGAGGTCAAGTCTTAATGCTATGTACACAAGCAGGAAATCGATCCAGGACATGCTGGAATGCATGTCTAGTGTTATTGAAAACAATATACTGAGTAAACTGAGAGAAAGTAACCACTTTTCTCTCATGTTCGATGAGACAACGGACTGTTCTGTGAAGGAACAAATGGTTTTAAGAACTCGATTTATTCATAATGGATCTATTGAGGTTAGGTTTTTGAAACCCCTGCGTGTGCATTAACCTGACCGTGGTGCAGGGGTGAACATTCTTTTATAGAATGGCCAATAAATGCACATCTCCTCGTATGAGGCGCCTTGTTTGCCGTGAGGTGCGACCCGTGAAAATGGACGATGGGATCCTGGTGCTTGAGTTTGGGCATACCTGCGGGTATCACTTCTGGCAATACATCACTTTGCCCTGGAGTTCACCTAGACGGGTGGTCAGGAAGGCCCGACCTGATCAATCGGCTGGTCACGTCAAGCTCAAGAGCAAACCAACCCCTGTTTTGTTTAATTTGTCACGAACGAACATTGCTGAGAATACCATTTGTATTATTTGCTCTTGGGGCGGTGGCTAGGGTCAATCGGGTAAACTAACGTTTTTTCTTTACTTTGCCTGCGTATATTAACCATGTATGTCTGCTGGTTATCCGCCGCATTGTGTCCCCTTGTTGGACTCTGTGGTGGGTGGGGGGCATGGTTGACGAATAATGATTCATTTAACATGAATACTACTAAATTAAAAACAACACATGGGGCCCTGAAAAGGGTCCACACCGATGTTTCGGACTCCTCATCTTTTGATGAAGAGTCCATGACTGCCTCAAAATCAATTACGAAGAAATCACGTGTGATCTCTTCAAATTGGCCAAGGTTCCTCGTCATCAGTTCCACTGATGACGGGGCCTTGAAAAAATTGTCACCTTTTGCAATTCAAAAGGGGCTCGTCGGTCTAGCCGGGGAGCCAACAAATGTTACAAAAATGAAAAACGGATCGCTGTTGGTCGAATGTTCGACAGAAAAGCATTCTAAATGTCTTCTCAAGTCGACTATTCTAGCCAACATTCGCATCATCGTACTGCCACACACTTCTCTCAACTCCTCGAAGGGAGTTATCAGATGCCGAGATTTGGAAGGTGTTAGTGATGAGGAAATCTGTGACAATCTTACTTCACAAGATGTCACAGTCGTCAGGAGAATAAAGGTTCGGAGGAACAACGAATTGGTTCCAACCAATACCTTTATTCTAACATTCAGTACTCCTACCCTTCCACATTCGATTAAGGCTGGATACCTCAACATTCCTGTTGAGCCTTTCATTCCTAATCCACGCCGATGCTTCAAATGCCAGAAATATGGCCATGGTCAAAATACCTGTCGAGGCAAACTGACATGTGCTCGTTGCGGTCAGTTTGACCACGACAGTAAAACTTGCAAAAAAGACCTTGTATGTACAAACTGCAAGGGAGATCATTTCGCGTACTCGAGAGAGTACTCGATGTGGAAAAAGGAAAAGAAGGTTCAGGAGGTTAGGGTTGAGAAACGTCTAACCTTTGCTGATGCCAGAAAACTGGTGGAGAGATTTCTACCTGCTAGAGTAGCAGCATCATATGCTGTTGCTGCTGCTGCAGTGAAGGTCTCCACCAGAAGTATTATACAGACTTGACGTGG
Organism: Gigantopelta aegis; assembly: GCF_016097555.1. Taxonomy (NCBI): domain Eukaryota; kingdom Metazoa; phylum Mollusca; class Gastropoda; order Neomphalida; family Peltospiridae; genus Gigantopelta; species Gigantopelta aegis. Next base: position 76,576,179 of record NC_054707.1, on the reverse strand, counting down.
CAATGCGATGATGCAAAGTACAAAAAACTATCCGATGTAAACGTGGAGAAGAAAACTGCAAAAGCTGCTCAGCAGCAGGAGGCAGCTCAGATAAAGAAGCAAGCTCCTGCCAATGCTATCACCTCCACACAGGTGTCCTTGGACACAAACAAATCATCAGCTGGGTTGAGTACTGGGATGCCAGTTCCCAGCCTACCCAATTTAAAAAGCAAACCAGCGAAGAAGGATCACACCTCTGGGTGGCTTAAAAAAGCCTAACAGAACTTAACAACAAGTAATATGTTTCAGGCTCTGGATGATGGAGGTGATGAGATGGAAGTCTCATTACTTGATTATCCAGGAACAAAACGACCACCACCAAAGGCAAAGATAACTCCCATACTTCCTCCCGATGGCGAATAAAGTCATCCAGTGGAACTGTCGTGGGCTTAGGCCCAATTTTGATGAATTAAGTCTACTAATTCAAAAATATAATCCTATTGCGGTATGTCTTCAGCAGACTTTCCTGAAGGACACTGACAATATTAGAGGGTTTAACCTCTATCACAAGTTTCAGGAAACTGATAACAGAGTTGGGGGTGTTTCCATTTTAGTAAATGAAAATATCCCTCAGAGTGTAATTATATTAAATACTAATTTGCAAGCTGTGGCTGTAAAGGTCACAGCCCATAAAACTATAACTTTATGCTCTCTCTATTTGCCTTCTCGTAATAATTTCAACTTCAATCCCAAAGATCTTCAAGATCTCTTCGACCAACTCCCTAGCCCTTTTGTGGTTATGGGAGATTTCAATGGTCACCACACTTTGTGGGGATGCGAGGATGTAAATACTCGAGGCAAACAATTAGATGACTTAATTATATTTAACGATAAAAGTCGAACTTATTTTCACGCTGCAAATGGCTCTTTCACTTCAATTGATCTAACTTTATGTAGTCCATCACTGTTTCTGGATTTGTCCTGGAAAGTCGGTCCAGACCCCTGTGGCAGTGACCACTTTCCGATTTTTTTGGAGAATGATGGACCACCATCACTTGAAAGAGTTCAAAGATGGAAGTTATGGAGGGCTGACTGGGATCAGTTTCAGCATCTATGCAGCACTCGTCTGCAACAATCTGCCATTGACGATGCTGACTACCTCATGTCCTCTTTTACTTCCATTTTGAAAGAAATTGCAGAAGAAACTATTCCCAAGACTTCGGCAGTGCCGAAACATTTCACTAAACCATGGTTCAATGAATCATGCAAAGATGATATTAAGGAACGAAACAGGCACATTGAGAGGTTTAAACGGGAACCCACCTGGGACAACCTCTCTGCCTATCGTATTGCTAAGGCAAAGGCCCGCAGAGAGATCAGACAAAGTAAGAAAACATTTTGGAGAAAATATGTCTCCAAGTTGAATTCCCAAACCTCTGTGAAATCTGTGTGGAATAGGATCCGTAAAATCAAGGGGAAAGAATCCAGTAGTACTGTCCATCAATTCTCTGTCAATGACACAAACGTCACATCTGTCCGTACTAAAGCTGAAAAGCAAACCTATTAATTTTTCATCTGAGAATGCTGAAGTATACAACAGGCCCTTCTCTTGGAGGAGTTGCAGGATGCTCTTCGAAAAGCCCATGATACTTCGGTGGGACCAGATGAAATACACCAACTACTAAAACACTTACCCAAATCTTCTCTTTTAGTTCTTTTGAACATCTTTAATAAAATCTGGAGTTCTGGTGACTTTCCTTCTGATTGGAGGAAGGCTATTATAATTCCTATTCCAAAGCCTGGCAAGGATCCTACTGATCCTACCAGTTACCGCCCCATCGCTCTCACAAGCTGCATCTGCAAAACTATGGAACGAATGATCAATCGTAGACTTGTCTGGTTTCTCGAGTCCCACAAATTGCTTACTAACGTGCAATGTGGGTTCAGATCCAGTCGAGGTACGGTTGATCATCTCGTTCGATTTGAAACGTTTTCTCGCGAGGCCTTCGTCAATAATCAACACCTGGTTTCAGTGTTCTTTGATTTGGAAAAGGCCTACGATACCACATGGAAGTATGGGATTTTAAAAGACCTCCATGGCATGGGCCTACGAGGTCTTCTTCCAAATTTTATTTCTAACTTTTTAAAAGATAGAATTTTTAAAGTGCGAGTGGGATCCACGTTTTCAGATTCCCACTCACAATACATGGGGGTGCCCCAAGGTAGCATCCTGTCGGTTACCCTATTCTTAATTAAAATTAACAGCATCGCCCAGTGTTTAAAACCTGGTGTCGATTGCTCACTATACGTTGACGACTTTCAGATTTGTTACAGGTCGTCCAATATGAGTATCGTTGAGCGTCAGTTGCAGCTTTGTTTGAATAAGCTCCAACAATGGACAAGTGACAATGGCTTTCGATTCTCAAAGTCAAAAACGGTCTGTATGCACTTCTGCCAGAAAAGAGGTCACCACCTAGACCCTGAGCTGTTTCTGGACAAAAGCCCGATTCCCGTGGTCGAGGAGACCAAATTTCTGGGAATTATATTTGACAGGAAGCTATCTTTCATACCTCATTTAAAATATGTTAAAAAGAAAGGGCTAAAGGCCCTAAATATTCTCAGAGTTATTGCCAGCACAGAGTGGGGAGCAGACCGTAAGGTTATGCTCCGACTGTATCGATCTTTGATTAGATCTAAACTAGATTACGGCTCTATTGTGTATGGGTCGGCACGCAAGACTTACTTGCAGATGCTTGATCCCATACACAACCAGGGACTTAGGCTTTGTCTTGGTGCTTTCAGAACATCTCCTGTGGAAAGTTTGTACGTCGATGCACACGAACCTAGTTTGGGTGCTAGACGTGCAAAGCTGTGTCTGCAGTATGCTACCAAGATAAAGTCGATGCCAAAACACCCCACCCATAACGCTATCTTTGACAACCGATTTATGAACTTGTTTGATGCGAAGCCAAATGCAATCTGCACATTTGGTCTTCGCATTAGGCAGCTTTTATCTGCTTCCAACATTGATCTTTCAGACATTTTGGAAACACCTTCATATTTTGTTTTGCCACCTTGGTGCATAAAACCACCTAAAATTGTGTTGGATCTCGTGCATCTGAAGAAAGATCACACGGATCCAATTATTTATAACCAATATTTTATGGAAATAAAAGAGAAATACTGTGACTACATCCCTATTTACACGGATGGGTCGCGGGATGGGAATTCTGTGGCTTGTGCCACAGTTTTTCCATCAGACAAAATAATCTCTATGAGATTGCCTGATTTGGCATCTATATTTAGTGCTGAAACTTGGGCAATTATTAAAGTCCTAGAGAAAATCAAAAACTCTAGCTCCTCTAAATTTATAATCTATACCGACTCACGTTCGTGTCTCCAGTCTTTACAATATATGAAGCTGGAACATCCCTTAATTGGGATGCTGATACGAAAGTGTGTCTTTTTATCTATTAACAATAAGAATATTGTGTTTTGTTGGGTACCCAGTCATGTTGGCATCAGAGGCAGAAAAGGCAGATTGTGCTGCCAAGTCTGCTTTGACTTTGCCACGTACCAATGCTGGTATTCCCTATAGTGATCTCAAACATCACGTAAATAATTATATCTTTTCTACTTGGCAAGATGATTGAAACGGTGCGGTCGCGAACAAGCTTCATTCTGTTAAGCCAGTCCTGAGATAGTGGCAGTCCTCCTATAGGCGGTGCAGAAGGGATGAAATAGTATTGTGTCGTGCTGGCATCGGACATACTTACATTACCCATTCATTTATTCTCAAGAAGGATCCTCCACCTCAGTGTGAGCATTGTCAGTGTACACTGACGGTGCACCATATTTTGGTGGAGTAATAATCTGATCCAGACTAGAAACGATATATTCGAAGCAAGGGATGTGGTGGAATCCTTTAGATTCCACCCTGAACTTGTACTAAAGTTTTTAAAAGAAACTGGATTTTATTCCAAATTTATATTTACTTTTGTGTAATATTTGATTGGTAATATGAATTTTACCTTTATAACAAATGTGATATGTATTATTTTGTACAGCTCTTTACACTGTCTTTAACCTAACCTTTTATTTTTACCATTGTGTGACACCCAATAGCCGATGTATTATTTGTGCTGGGGTGTCGTTAAACATCAATTCAATTCAATTCAATTCAAAGGTTTTTGAAAATATTAGACTTCTGAAAGTTCAGTCAATTGTTTCAACTGAAAAAAAAAAGACATTCCTGACAAACAGATGTTAATAACATTAAATGCTGATAATATATCTAAACAAGTTAAGATTTACCGACAATAATATCATGGAGGCTTTCAGCTTGTTTGACTCGCAAAAAAATTATGAATATGACTATGCAATTAGTCACATAAAAACACTAATCCAGAGATTTGGTGGCTGTGAAGAGGAAAATGCAGTTCAGGAGTGGGGTGATTTTAAACAATACATGAGTGACCACATGCATTCAAAAACTGCTTCAGATGTTGTTCGTGATCTAGTTGCCAACAAAGGCTTAAAACTTGTTTATCCAATTATGGCATTTCTTGCAGAGATTTACATGGTTCTACCACCACATGCAGCAGACTGAAAGAGACTTCTCCCAAATGAAACTGATAAAAACAATTCTTCGCAACAGAATGACAGAAACGACGTTAGACTCAATTATGATAATTGTAATTGAGGGTCCTAAATTGGAAGATTTTCCATTTGAAACATCCGTTAAAATATGGTCAGAAAAGAAAAACAGACGCCCTAAAGTTTAATACACTGTATTCAACTGTTAACTGATTGGCACCAAGTACTAAGTTATTGCCTTTCAGCCTTTGTAAATATCAACACAGTACTTCCTGCTTTTTCTGGGATGTTATATCTTTTCATTTAGCAGCTCATATATTTCCTAAATAATGTAAACCTGAGATATAAATATAAATTAGAAAAGCTAATTAAAAATAACCAAAAAGACCGATAAGAGCATCTGCAATGTAAAAAAAAAAAAACGTCAATGGGGAGCATGCATTCAGCCCTCTTAAATTTATTGTGACCGAGTGTTCACTGATGCCACTCAAATTTGTGAACCACAGGTGGTTGGAAAACATTCCTGTTGGAAAAAGAGCACTGCAAGTGTGGGTTTCTGTGGAAATATTATGTGCGGAAAGTGGAGTCGAAGGAGCTGAACAAACCACAGTGCAAATCGTACGAGATGCAGTCGAAGATAAATTCATCACAGCAAAGATGGGAGTTCTTTTATTCAGTGGCTGCTATCTTGCAGCCGTTTTTGGTAAACTACCAAACTTGCAAACCCATGGTGCCATTTCTGTCTGCAGATCTGCTCGCAACCATGAAATGCTTTATGAGAAATAACCGAATCGTGAAATTTAAAATCCCCCCCCCCCCCCCCCACACACGAACAAAATTATTACGTCATTTACAGTCCGAAATACTAAAGAATATCAATAATAAACACTAGACAATGAATGAAAAACTCCGATTACTTTTGAAAAAATTATTTCGTGAAAAATCCAATATGGCGGCCAATTAAACATTTTCTGAAAATAATTAAATCCAAACACAAAAGACAAAAATTGTAATTAAAAGATTAGCAGGTTCGTACACAAGATCGCAGCGCCATTTGTTCTGAATTTAGCTGTGATATAAGGCTAATATATGGTACTTGTGGTTTAGCTGATTAGCTTGATTCGGTATATTATGCCTGTTACGGTTCAGTAGCAAGAGAGCGGGCTTTCGGGTTCCAGAATCGTCTTCTGGTTTTCGGCGCCCACGTGACGTTCCTCGTCCAATCGGTGGGCTCCTTTTTCCCGCCAAGCTCTATATGGTGATACACCAGTAGACTTTCCGTCTCCAGGGGTGTGAGGCGGCGGATCATTTCCAACTTCTGCATCCGGTCGTCGACTAGTCGCGAGTCGCCACATATTTTTTATGTTCAATACCGATGTGTTTATTTGTGCTGGGTGTCGTTAAACATTTAGTTATGCCAGGAATTTATGCAGTTGGGTCTAGATTATGACAGGGAAGTTATTGGGGTGGGGGGTGTACGAGTGATATTCCCCGGAAAATATATTTTAAAACAAACAAAATAAACACCGCACCTGCATGTGTGAGTGCCCCGCCCCCCAAATAAAATATGCGATCTGACAGTTACTAAACACCACGTCCAACGGTCTTGATAAAGAAACCCGTACCTCTATTCATAATTTATATCCTCAACATTTGCAGAACAGCATTAGTTACTAGTTATCATTAGGTAGTATTAAATCCGTGCACATTTTACATTTATACACATTTGAAATAAATATGTTTATAAATGTCAAATATCGATTTTGTATGTACATTCTTGAAGTTAAACTATAATCAGAAGATTGATCTCAGTTAAAAAAAAGATTGATATAATATTTCTTTATTTTTAATGACAAATAATCATAATTTAAAAATATTATTCATGTACTTACTTTGTTTGTTACTCAAGTTGTATTGTTCTGCTGGGGTGTCGTTAGACATTCATTAATACACGTCCTGATAAACATTTACCTCTATTCATATATCCTCTCAACACTTGTAGAAAATATTACAGGAGAACAGCACTAGATAGCAATCATCATTAGGTAGTATTAAATCCGTTCACATTTTACATTTATATAAATTTAAAATTAAATATGATTATAAATGTCAAATTGTGATTTCTGAAATTAAACATTTTAAAGCACTTTGATTTGTATACTTACCTTTATATTTTTAGTGTATTATATTTTTTCCCCACAGCTTGTTACACTGCTTTTACATAATTATATAAATAATATTTTCATCTACTTACATTTTGTGACACCCAATAGCCGATGTGTATTTTTGTGCTGGGGTGTCGTTGAGTATTCACTGAACAAAATTGTGGTTAAGCCCACGATAGTTACACTGGGTAACTTTATTTTTACATCAGTATGAGGGTGTTTTGTGATCGGCAACGATATGGATATCTCCATATCGTCATTACCAATATTATACTTCATTTCAACTTATTTTCCTTCTTATATCCAATTAAGGTTCAAGCATGCTATCCTGGGCTGTCTGTTCAAGACAGATTGTTAGTGCTTACTGAGACACCTAATCATTGAGTCGGTAAAACTCGTTCTGGGTGGGAACCGATACCAGGCTGTGAACCCAGTACCTACTAGCCTTATGTCAGATGGCTTAAATAGATGCCGGCACCAATAATGCGGACCTAAAAGTACTTCTCTAGGTTTCTTTGTCTCATTGCCTATCTTAGGGAGACTAGTTATTTCTTCTTTTTTTCTCAATATCATGACCGCTCTATTGTCCGTGTCTTGACATTTATGGTAGAGAATAAAGGGACATTCCTGAGTTTGTTGCATTGTAAGATGTTTCTAAAAAATAAAATATTTCTACGATTAAACTTACATATCAAATATATTTTCTTGTTTAGAATATCAGTGTCTGCATAAAATGAAATTTAACCTTGTACAAATATTAGAACGATCAGAAAAACGTTTAATATACAGCCACTAATATTTTATGCAGAAAAATATATTTGATATGTAATTACAATCGTTAAAAAGTATCTTTTACTCGATAACATCTTTAAAATTGCAGCAAACTCAGGAATGTCCCTTTAAATCCTCTGATGTTAATAATGTCAGTATCCTTCAGGAAGGTTTCCAGAAGACACACTGCAAGAGGATTATACTTTTGAGTTAGAAGACTTAATTCATCAAAATTGGGCCTGAGCCAAACCCTGAGTTAGTGCTCAGCAAGGCTCAATGGGTAGGTGTAAACCACTTGCACCGACCAGTGATCCATAACTGGTTCAACAAAGGCCATGGTTTGTGCTATCCTGCCTGTCGTAAAAGAGTAGCCTATGTGGCGACAGCGGGTTTCCTCTTAAAAAAAGTGTCAGAATGACCATATGTTTGATGTCCAATAGCCGATGATAAGAAAAAAAATTAGTGTGCTCTAGTGGCGTCGTTAAATAAAACAAACTTTACTTTTTTCATTAGCGATGGATAATATGAAAAAAAATAGTTTTTAGGTTATATTTTTGGGTGAAAGTTTCAAATTAAAAAAGGTTTCCTTGTTCATCAATTCGTTAATGAAAATAATTCCTTTGTTAATAAAACTCCAATATAAAAATGGTTTATTATATTTTAATATCTTCGTATTATACCAAATATTAAGTCCCTGGATATCTTCTGTGTTCTATAACGTTTGGTTTTGTTGAAACATTCTCCTTGAGAATGGCTAATACAGTACAACTCCCCTTTTGGGGCGCCTTGTTTGCCGTGAGGTGCGACCCGTGAAAATGGATGATGGGATCCTGGTGATTGAGTTGGGGCATACCTGCGGGTATGACTTCTGAGAATACATCACTTTGGCCCGGAGTTCAAATAGACGAGCGGTCAGGTAGGCCCGACCTGATCAATCGGCTGGTCACGCCAAACTCGAGAGCATACAATCTTTGTTTTGTTTACATTTAGTCAAGAGCAAACATTGTTTTATATACCATATGTATTTGTTGCTCTTGGGGCGGTGGCTAGGGGTCAGTTGGGTGATTTTGTTTTCTTACTACCCAAGTATATCAACCATGTATCCCTGGCATGGATGTCTGCTGGTTATCCGCAGCACCATGTCCCTTTCTTGGACCCGGTGGTGGGTGGGGGCATGGTTGATGAAAAAAAATTCAAATCTAATATGGATCAACCAAAAATTATACCAAATACAGATGGGGCCCTTAAAAGGGTCCACACCGAAGTTTCAGACTTCTTGTCTTCCAACGAGGAGTCCATGAAATCAAAAACTAGTGTGAAGAAATCCAAAGTGATTTCTTTACAAAACTGGCCAAGGTTTCTCGTTGCTCGTCATCTTTCCACTGATGACGGGGCCTTGAATAAACGTTCACCCTTTGCCATTCAAAAGGCAATTGTTGGCTTGGCTGCTGAACCAAAATCTGTCAAAAAAATTAAGACTGGCCTTTTGGTTGAATGTTTAACCGAAAGGCATTCTACTTGTCTTCTCAAGTCGACAGTTTTTTGCAACGTACCAATTAAGGTAACTGCGCATTCCTCCCTTAATTCGTCAAAGGGAGTTATCAGATGCAGAGATTTGGAAGGTGTTAGCGAGGAAGAAATATGCCAAAATTTACGTACACAAGGAGTTACTGCTATGAGGAAGATAAAGGTTCGTCGAAACAATGACTTGTTACCGACGAATACTTGTATCCTCAACTTTAACGTCCGTACCCTTCCTCAATCTGTCAAAGCCGGTTACCTTAATATTCCTGTTGAACCCTTTATTCCAAACCCCTTGCATTCCTTCAAATGCCAGCGGTTTGGCCATGGTCAGAACACATGTCGTGGAAAACTTACATGCGCTCGCTGTGGTCTATTTGACCATGACAGCAAGACATGTAAGAACGATATACTTTGTCTCAACTGCAAGGGCAACCACTGTGCATACTCGCGAGAGTGTCCGCGGTGGAAGCTGGAAAAAAAGAGTTCAACAGGTAAAGGTACAAAATAAACTGTCCTTCACGGATGCCAGGAGGTTGGTGGAGACAGCAACACCTACAGTCGGTGACAAGTCATATGCAGCTGCAGCTGCTGCCAAAGTTGCAGTGAACACAGACCTCACCTAGCATTGTGATGAAGCCAAGTACGAGAAACTGTCTGATATTGAGAAGACGCAAAAAACAGGTGCAAAAAGCAGCACAAAAACAAAAAATCACACCCCAAAAAAAGGAAATTGAAACTCAAGTGTCGTTGGATTTTAAAAATCCACCAAATAGGTCGAGCACTAGTCTCCCTAAGACAGGCAATGACACAAAGAAGTCTCCAAAGAAAGCTACAGAAGTACTGTCTGGTAGGCTGAAAAAGATCGAACTACGTTCGGTCCCGATCAGCAATATGTACGATATTTTGGCTGATATCGGTGATGATGATATGGAGATTTCATCTCCAGATCATTGCCGATCACAAAGACCACCAGCAAAGCCAAAGATAAAACCCCATACTTCCTCCCGATGGAAAATAAAGTTATCCAGTGGAACTGTCGTGGGCTTAGGCCCAATTTTGAAGAATTAAGTCTTCTAATTCAAAAGTATAATCCTCTTGCAGTGTGTCTTCAGGAAACTTTCCTGAAGGATACTGACAGTATTAACATCAGAGGATTTAATCTCTACCATAAATGTCAACAGAGTGAAGACAGAGCGTCTGGGGCGTTTCCATTATTGTAAATGAAAACATTCCCCAGAGTGAAGTCATATTAAAGTCGACTTTACAAGCAGTTCGCCATTTGTCTGTCAACGACACGGATGTGACGTCTCATCGTGACATTGCCAATGCATTGGCAGACAATTTCTCTCAGAACTCTTCTTCTTCTTTCAGTACAGATGCTTTTACATCTGTCAGAAATAAAGCTGAAAAGCAACCTATTAACTTTTCATTTGAAACTGCTGAAGTATACAACAGGCACATCTCTTTGGAGGAGTTGCAGGACACTCTACGTGGAGCTCATGATACTTCGGTAGGACCAGATGAAATACATTATCAACTCTTAAAACACTTACCTGAATCATCCTTAATGGTTCTATTAAATATCTTTAACAAAATCTGGACTTCGGGTGACTTTCCTTCTGACTGGAGAAAAACCATTGTCATTCCTATTCCTATTCCAGATGTCGAGGTAATGCCACGGGTACTTCACAACCTGGAATCGTTCAATGGTTAGTAGCAGGTGAATAACGTACGACCCCTGTTTGACCCATGTGCTGACGTGAGGCATGAGATGGCCAGTGATTTGGTTTCTTGCATTAGTACGGAGAACCACCCATTCTTATGAACAAGCAACCAGGAAAAAGCCAACATTATAGAAATTAGTTCTGTTAGATTCATGGCTATCACGTACATAGAAACGTTAGACTTTCCTCGTCGTCTGCTGTAGAACACTATACTGATTAGATTGACGACAAATGGGAAAGCTTGTATTGCATACTTGACGATTGTGAATGGAATTCTCTTTACAGTATCATTAGTACAACTGAATCAGTTGACATCGAATCAGTTCCTGTTGCACCGTTTCTCTCAGTATTAATAGCAGTTGGCATCGACTCAGTTCCTGGTGTACCGTTTCTCTTGCTGGTAACCATTTTGCTACTAGTCTTTTCAAAGCTCCTTGTTGGCTCATTTCCAGTGTTTTCTTTTGGGGCTCTATTCAATGACTCTATACCACTTACTCCAAAAAGTAACAGTAATGACCAGCCCAAAAGGTAAACAATTTTACCTGGGGTGTCGTTAAACATTCATTCATTCATTGGTGGAGTGTGATCATCTCAAGCCGACGAGAAATGATATATTTGGCAACAGAAATATTTTGGAATCTCTTAAATTCCATCCAGAATTAATTGTAAAGTTTTTAAGGCACTTTGACTTCTATACAAAGTTTTAAAATATACTTACCTTGATTTTATGTATTATATTATACTTTTCCCCAACAGCTCCTTACACTGGTTTTACATGAATATATATAAATAATATTTTCATATACCCGATAGCCGATGTGTATTTTTGTGCTGGGGTGTCCTTAAACATTCATTCATTCATTCATTCATTATTCTACTGTTCATCAGCTATTGTTAATCCATCCTATTGCACATTCATTAAAGGGACATTCCTGAGTTTGCTGCAATTTTGAAGATGTTATCCACTAACATATCAAACATATTTTTCTACATAAAATATTAGTGGCTTCTGATCGTTCTAATATTTGTAAAAAGTTAAATTGCATTTTATTTCGTCGTGCTCGCATCCGTTATACATATTTGACCCATTAATTTATCTTAAAGAAAGATCCTCCACCTCAATGTGAGCACTGTCAGTGTACTCTCACGATGCGCCACATTTTGGTGGAGTGTAAGCATCTTAAAGAAACTCTAAAAGATACATTTTGTCAGAGAAATGTGATGGAATCATTTCAATTCCATCCATAATTAGTTTTACAATTTGTACATGATACTGACTTACTCTAAATTTTAATATTACATATCTGTTATATTTGTATGTTTTGCACAGTTCTTTACACTGTGTTTTAATTAACTGTTGAATTTGTATATTGATGTTGATCATCACTTACTGTTTGCATATACCATAGTTTGACACCCAATAGCGGATGTATTTTTCGTGCTGGGGTGTCGTAATAATAACATTTATTCATTTATTCATTCATTCATTCATTTTATTTCCTAAAATATTATTTGTTCGTATGTACGAAATTATTAGAAGACCATATCCAGTTTGGGCTTCTTTCAAATATTAAGACGACCAGAAACACATTGAATATACAGACAAAAAAAAACCCAAACAAGTAAAAATATTTAATATGTAAGTTTATCGTAGAAATATTTTATTAGTCCGAAACATCTTACAATGCAGCAGACTCAGAAATGCCCCTTTAATGTATGTGCTCCTTTGTCAAACTCCTGACGGGCATATCAAGATCATTACTGTTACTTTTTGTTGGTGTTGGTGGTGAGTATTTAATTCCAAACTAATGTAAATGGCATATTGTGGTAATCACTAATTTTCTACGTCCGTTGCATTTACATGCAATTTGATTGATGAATCTAAAAGGAATTAGCATCAGTGGTACCATTTGTTACAGACACTTGTAGGTGAAGTGGTTGTTTGGAATTAGCTCGTCTTATTTAAATTTCATCCACCAGATTCTTCACCAATGGAACTATGAACACGGAGTCTACTACTTTTAAATTGTCTGATACTTTTTGGACCAGTAGATCTATGGTTTGTAAATTGTTCTTTGGTGTCAAATGTTTGAAAAAATTAGGTAGCAGTTAAGCTTACACCTAGAATAGAATATTTTATTACATCAAAAAGGACTTTGTCTCACGTCGACAAACAACATCATACACAAAAGAAAATTAAATAAAACAGACAATAGGTAAAATATGTAACTTGGTTAATTAAAAATAAATTAATTGAGAACAATCACCTTACATCACAGAAAAGTTCTAAAAAAACCCACTTAAAGACAGCGATGATAGTTCAAATATAATATTGTTTAAATTAATAGTACTGAATGGTAAGAACGATTGAAGAAATCTGTTGTTTTTTCTTCTGGGTACTTTAACTCAGTCGGTTGAGTGCTCGCTTGAGGTGCTTGTCACAGGATGGGACCACCCTAGTGGATCCATTCAGCCGATTGGATTTTTTTTTGTTCCAACCAGTGCGCCACAATTGATCAAAGGCCGTGGTATATGATTTCCTGTCTGTGGAGAAGTGCATGTAAAAGATCCTTTGCTGCATTAGGAAAAAATGTAGTGGGTTTCTTGTGAAGACTAGTCAGAATTACCAAATGTTTGACATCCAATATCTGATAATTAATCAATGCTGTAGTGGTGTCGTTAAAGAAAACAAATTTCGTTTTAACTCTGACTAGATGCTAAAATAATATATTCCTCTTTAACCCTTATCCTGCCGTTGACGTGTATACACGTCAAGCGTCATCACAATGACGTCACTTAGCATTGTTTTGAATTAAATATCGTTTTCTATTGAATTTTTTATTTAAAAAAAAGTAAGGAAATGTCAATGAATTGTCTTAGAATGACATATCCAAATATTTAGTAAATTGTTGTTGTACATCTTGGCCCGGTTGTTCGAAACCTGGGTTAGCGCTAACCATGAGTTAAATTTACCCACTGGTTACAAATTGCGTTGTTCGAAAGTTGGTTAGCGCTAACAGTGGGTTAATTATGCCCTAACTCATGGTTAAAGTTAAAGCAGCCCCTGACCAGTGGTTAAATGCCTAACCAGTGGATAAAAATGGCGAACAGAAAAATATTTGGACAAATGTTTGTAAATAATGACAGAAAAGAACGGAATTATCGCCATCATACCGTAAGTCTCGATACTTATACCGACAACGTTGATTGAATGTTTGTTTAACGACACCCCAGCACAAAAATACATATCGGCTATTGGGTGTCACAAATGGTAAGTATATGAACATATTTATATACACTCATGTAAAACCACAGTGTAAGGAGCTGTGGGGGGGGGGGGGGGGGGGAGTATAATACAATATATAAAATCAAGTTAAGTATATCTTAAAATTTTGTATAGAAGTCAAAGTGTTTTAAAAACTTTACAATTAACATTGGATGGAATTTAAATGATTCCAAAACATTTCTGTTGCCAAATATATCATTTCTTGTCGGCTTGAGATGATCACACTCCACCAAAATGTGCCGCACAGTCAGTGTACACTGACAGTGTTCACACTGAGGAGGAGGGTCCTTCTTTAAAATAAATGAATGCGTCAAATATGTATGGCCGATGCGGGCACGGCATAAGACTACTTCATCCTTCCTGCATCGCCTGTAGGATGACTGCCGCACCGTCCCAATCATCTTGCCAAGTCGAAAAGATATATTGGTTAATATGAAATTTAAAATCACTGTAGGGGACACCAACATGGACACGGGGCAAGTTCAAAGCAGACTTGGCAGCAACATCTGCCTTTTCGTTACCCCTAATGCCAACATGGCTGGGTACCCAACACAGTATAACATCTTTATTGGCAATTGATAAAAAGACACACTTTCGTATCACCATCCCAACTAAGGGGTGCTCGACAACGAGTTAAGATCACGTTTTCGTTTTTCAAGAGAAAGTATTCAATACATTTGCAATTTAATTAAACCCACCCTTAGGAGAAAAACGTCACGGAGCCATGCCCTGTCGCCAGAGTTACAGGTGGTGATTGCTTTAAGGTACTTTGCGAGTGGCAGTTTCCTGCAGGTGGTGGGCGATACGTTTGGTTTGGATAAATCTACGGTGTCCAGAGTAATCTTTGATGTAGCTGGTGCCCTGTGTGATTTACGTAACAATTTTATTACCTGGTCAGTGGAGCAACAGCATCTGTCGAAGGTATAAAAAGGATTTTATGAGCTGGGGTTTTTTCCTGGCGTCATTGGAGCGGTTGATGGGACCCACGTCAGATTACAAGCACCATCCGACAACGAGCCTGCATTTGTAAACAGGAAGGGATATCACTCCATAAACATCCAGGCAATATGTGATGACGAAGGTAATATACAATTCTCACAATTGATTCAATTACTAGTAACAATACTAACATTCATAACACTACCCTACATCAAACTTTCGTCCCTAGATGGAAAATAAACATGTGCCGGTGTCGTAAAACGATTGGCCCTTTCTTTGTAAATAATATTGTGCTCGATTATTTCCCTTGATGACACACATTTTTGAATGAGGCCCATTATAGGATAAAATGTTTTCGGTTACCAAATGTTTGAATGTACAGTAATTATATGAATATTAAATTATCGATATAAGTATATGTATGTGTGTCTATGTTTCTTTGTAGGAATGTATGTGTATATACATACACACATTTTGGTATATGAAAATGGAAATAAAAACAATATCCATAAATTTGATTAGCCATTTGGCCCTTTATTAACAGCTAATCAGGTGCAATTAAATATTGTTTAAAAAAATATATGGAGTGTGTGTGTGTGCGCACGCACGTGTGCGTGCACGTGAACATACATACATACATACACATACATACACACACGAAATGAAATGAATAGATGATTAACGACACCCCAGCACGAGAAATGTTTCTACCTCGAAAGAAGTCACTCTTTTTCAATTAGCAGTAAAGGGGTCTTTTAAATGAACTTTTACATATACAGGACAGCACATACAACAGCCTTTGTTAAAACAATGCTTGGAATGATAAATAGTTCAACGAGTCTGTAAGCTAGAATAATACAAATTACCAACTGCATCTGAAGCAGATGGTCTACCAATGTTTTCAATGTACATCCCCATGTACCATACAGTCATTCAAAACACTACAGGGCCGTAGCGCCCTTTAGGGCCGGGGGGGGGGGGGGGGGGGGGGCACAGGCCCACCGAAATTTTGTCCCCCAAACCCATAAACAAGTTATTATCAGGTACCCGGCCCCGTCGGAAACCCGCGAAATTACTTTGTGCCCCCACCCAATTTTCAGGTCAGACTTTGTGCCCCCCCCCCCAAATGTTCAGGTCCTGCTACGGCCCTGCACTAGATAATTCATGGTACCTTAATTTTACTGCACGCACCTTCACATAACTGTATTCACCACTCACTAACAGCTAACAAATGTTCATGTATATAACCTAATATATTTTTTTATTTACCATTCCTGTCGAAATTCTTCTTTTTTTGCCATTCACTTTGTTTTCTTCAATGGATTTGTCCTGAAAACAACACAATTTTGTGGTTTATTGTATTACCTGCAACAAATGCAAAATGCAGTATGTTCGACAAACTATCAATAGGTTTAGCACTAGACTTTCAGGATACAGACATAATATTAAATATAATAAGACAGCTAAAGCCCCACATGTAGCCCCTCACTTTAATATCCCAGGGCACTCCCTCAGTTGCACTCTCCTTCAAATAGTTGCTGTTCAGGACCAAGCCAAACTTAATTTAGCTGAATCTATTTGTATATATTCATGAACTGTGTGTGGCCAAAAGGACTGAATGAATATGATCCGAGTGGCAGATTAGCCACTCTGTTTCATTGGACTTTTGTTTTATTCTTAGCTTATGGTCTGATACCTTGAAGTTTTATTGACTGGTTAATTATACTTGAGTGTTAGCCACACTTGTTACACCACACCTTTTATACAGTCGGTGAGTTTTCTCTTTCTCCTCATACTCTTGAAAATGTCTGTATTATACAGACGAAACGCTGAGTTCTTATATTCTTTTAACTTCGTGTTGACTTCTTTTTTAAAGTGGATGGTTTTAGACAAAGACTTGGTTTTAAAGATGAAATTAAAATATATATACATGTATAACATTTCATGGCATACCAAACATGTATTCTTTTTTTCTGCTGCAATTTCATGTTGCTTGTTATCTTGCACCTGTAAATAATAAATGTATGAAAAAATATGTTGTCTATGGCATCATACATCATGCTTTATATTTTCATTACATACTACCAGATTTTTCTTAATATAACATTCATTTTGCAGCCACTTCATAATATTATTATTTATTTATTTATTTTTACTTTATTTTCGTGCTTATATCCAATTAAGGTTCAAGCACGCTGTCCTGGCCAGACACCGTGGTTAATTGTTAGTGGTTAGAGAGAAAGAAGAGGGTGTAGTGGCCATACACCTACCCATTGGGCCCTTAAAAACCCGCTCTGGGTCGGAGCCGGTACTGCGGGAAGCCAACCCTGTACCTACCAGCCTGTAGTCCGAGCGCCTGCCCACTGCGCCACGGAGGCCGGTTTCATAATATTAAAGATGTAATATTAAAGTAAAAGTTATTGCAAGATCACAAAATACATTGCTCTTTATGAATTACAGTGTTTTCCTAAGTAATAATTAATTATATTTTTTTACACACAGTTATTATTATAATTATATATGTACCTGCATAGGATTGGTGATAATTTCATAGGTGCACCCTGGCAGTGGCATGTCATCTGGGCTGACATCCTGAATAATGATATCTAAATAAAAAATGTTATTCTTTTGTTAGTATTTGTGCATACACATTTTGCATTTTATGACATGACTGTGATTTCTGCTAGAATTTATTTCATTAAGATACTGCCAATTAATAACATATATTTGAATATAAAATATTATGATAAATATACATTACTTTACACCCAAAAGTTAAATAAAGGTTTCTATATACATGTATGCATACAAATGTATGTATGTTTAGTGATGACACCTATAAAATACTGTAGAAACTGTAGGCCTATACTATCAATGAAAATAAATATTTTAAATTATAATTACCTGTTGGTTCATACCAAGATGAAAATGTGCATGTCTGTTCCGGTGAATGATGTTCATCAATGACTTCACATCCTGATGATCCTTCTGAAATCACAAAACATATAATGTTATGAGTATTAATCATGTAGTTGCTTTTTTAAATTTATTTATGATTAATTACTGAATACATTTAAGATAGAAAAAAGTTATAAAAGTTATAAAATGTATAGAATTGTTAATTAAAATGTTCATTAAAATCTAGTGGTTTATTTATTGTTTCATTTTACTGCAAATATTTATGTTTGCTAAATTGAACTTGTGATATATTTATTTCTTCATTCATTGATATTGATTATAATATAAATACAATTACACTCAGTAAAGCATTGTCAAATAAATTGTATTTGTTAAACATTGTCGTGTTTTGTTTTTTTCAATGTTAATTACAATGAAAGATCCTAAATAAAACCTCATTATTAGCATAAATTTCATTATAGTAACCTTCACCTTTACATTTATTTCACGATTGCAGACGAACTGTTGGTAAGTAAGTAACAAGTTGTTTTATTATGGAAATATCGTTGCCGTCATTCAAGTAACATTCACTAAAATGCATTTTAATGTGCTTTTTCGGGATGTCATTACTTTTTGTAGTAATTTTATATTAGATGCAGATCAAAACGCAAAAACGAAAAAGAAAAACTAAGGTGAAGGTCACTTAAGCGATCGTGTAATCACTAGTGAGATGTTATTTGTTCAGGGGCGTAGCGTGACCTGGACATGGGGGGGGAGTCGAATATGGACCCTTGTTAATAAAAAAATAATGATATTTTAGTTCTAAAAGCGGACCGTTTGCTCAGCGGGGGGGGGGGGGGGGGGGCGTCGGAACCCCCTGAACCCACCCCCAGCCTACGCCCATGTTGTTTATAACATCAGTGATCGTTGTACAACATATGAAATAATTATACTGAGGTCTAGTAATCATTTACAAATTAAAATATTGTTTTACTTACGGTTTATCAGAATTGCAGTCTCCATCCCACCATTAAGCCCGGAGAAACTCGGATCGTCCAAAAATAAATCAACTATCTTCTGTGTTTTGGGACTGAGTTCTTTGGAACTTGGTCCACCACCCGTCTTCGTTAAACTTTTTTTATACTCGGCAAATTTCTTTTTCGCCGACGTGTACATACTCCTCCATTTCTCTTTGACGTCATCCCTATCCCTGCGTTCAACGCCAACCGAGTTTACTTGATCTGTTATGGACTGCCACACTTGTTTCTTCAAGTTGTTTGTCACTGAATTTGTTAACTTACTTTTTATAGTGCCTATGTTTTCGGAAACATTTTCCACAATAAGTGATATTTCACGAATATCGAAATTCGCTTTTCGTTTTTCGCCTTTCATTTTTTTTTAACTAGGCTACTGCAGCAGACGAACAAGCGTGAGGCTATTTTTAGATGTGACATGAATGTAAATAATGGAATTGTGGGAAATGACATACTTTACTGATTGGTCATTTATATTTAACCACAGGTCACTGGAATCTAACTCACGGTTAGGGAAATCTAACCATGGGTTTGCTAACCATGAGTTAAAATAGTGTTTGAACAACCGATTTTTATCCAGTGGTTAGCCAACCCTTGGTTAAGGAATTTAACCAACAGTTAGTGATAACCAGTGGTTAAGTTAACCCAGGCTTCGAACAACCGGGCCATGATGTTTATTAAAAATAAAAATTACTCGTCAAATGGCGCGTGCTATTGTTTGCTACTGTTTTTTTTTGTTTTTTGTTAGTGGTTTCTTTATCTGTACATGTTGGCCATAATATACTATAATATGTGAACTACATTATGAAGAGTTGTATAGAAATGAAATAGTTCTAATTTTACGTGTGTAAAAAATGTGCCAACACATCCAATACTTTTAATCAGACGGCGTAAATAGATCTTCAGAAAGCGCCGGTCAGCCAGCCATTTCTATTTATAAACAACAGGTCATGTGACAGACCATTTCCCACCACACAGTTTGACAGCAATCGTACACATTGTTTACATGTACTTCTGTAATTGTTTTCATTAATAAATCCATTGACTTCTTAAAGTACAATACATGATATTCTGAAGATATATGTTTTCTTGAACAGTTATGCATGTAAACAGTGTCATGTCGTGAATCACTGAATGTGCTTTCACAGCTTTGCATTCGTCGGTTGTTGATTTTCTTTTTCCTTCCCGCTTTTTCAAGAACACTTACTACATGCACAGTGACATTAATTAGTACTCATTGGAAATATGAATAATTATTCTGTATTTATAATAAAAAAATAAAAATTAAAAAAAAAAATGCTGCATTGCGTCCGATGGATTACAAGCTCTACTACTACTACTAGGAGCCGTCTGCTGAGCTAGTCAGGGAATACCATGACCTGCATTACTTCCAATAACCAATCAAAAAACTCTCTTGTCGCGCGTCACGGATAACAATTATTATGTGGCGGCAACTTGTTTCGTTGAAACAAATCGGTTAAATTTTTATTGTTAAATAATTTAGAAAGATGACTATGTTATATCATTTATATATAATTTTGTGAATATAAACATGGTGTCTTATAATTATTTTTGTACCGTGGATGACTCATTCAAAAGATGTGTAGAATACATGTAGCCTATTCATGAAGGTAAGTGCTTCGATAAATTTACTGGTAGGCCTATGTCAGTATGAGTAATATGTGGCATTTACAGTAATATTTTGTTTCACATTAGGATGGGTAATCGCATGTATCATTAGTTACTATGGTAAGAAGTAACCCCCCAATTTAATTTTTAATTTTTAAGTCCACGTGCTCCAGTAGCTGTTGTGCAGGCAACGTACCAAAACATTGTTCACTTAGTGATATAAAAACGCTTTTAAAAAAATAATTGTAATAATGAAAGGTTGTATTGAGCATATAATAATCACTAAGCATGAAATGTTCATAAATAGTTATATTTCGCGAGAAAAACTGTCGGTGATTTCTACTACTTTCACTTCCGCTGTAAATATGTCGGAGGAAGTTGCGGATATTTATCATGATTCTGATAGTGAAGGAGAGTTCGAAGGATTCACTGAGGAGGACATTGTTGTAAATTTACGTGATTTATTGTTAGATAGGGCTCAGGAAATTGATATTTTGCATGATGATTTAGATGTACCTGAAGATTTACTTCTTGGCTGGTCCAAACAAGACTGTGATCCCCTTGTACCTCCCTTCACTGGTGAAGTGGGTTTCAAGGGGATTTTTTCACATAATGTTACTTTACAAACAGCTGGTCCTGTTGATTTTTTTTAGATTGTTTTTTGATGATTTTTTTATTTGATCACATTGTGGATGAGACTAACATATATGCTGGACAGTATTTAGAGGCCAACCCCAACCTTTCTACACATAGTCGTGCACGCAGCTGGACTGCATTGACAGTTGATGAACTCAAAGTTTTTATAGCCCTGGTTTTGGCTATAGGGTTGGTCAAGAAGGGGGATGTGAATAGATACTGGAGTAAAGAAACTGTTGTTTTGACCCCTTCTTCTCGTCCACAATGTCTAGAAACAAATTTTTGAATATATGGAAGTTTTTTCATTTGAACAATAATTCTAACTGTGTGCCAAGGGGATGTGCAGGACATGATCCCCTTTTTAAAGTGCGACCCTTTTATGACTTTTTGAACAAACAATTTCTTTCTACATACTCGCCGGACGAGCACATCTCCATTGACGAAGGAATGTGTCCGTGGAAGGGACATCTGTCTTTCAAGGTATACAGTCCTAACAAGCCAAACAAGCATGGAATAAAGCTGTACATGGTGAGGCATTAATTTTATTTATTGTACACTTACTTCTGCTGTTTGGTATCTTTTACTTCAATTATTATTTTTTTTTTTTTTTAAACACATTTATTATAATACTACATACATCTATCTCCATTTGGATAGTTATCACAAATGATAAGTTATATGAAGAGTTTAGGCGCAAAACGCGATATATCCATTTTTTTTAAATTTTCAGCAAAATTGAGTCTTTTAATCGGCGTATATCGCATTTTGATAAAATAAAAAAAACCCAAAAAAAACGGGATTTACCCACTACACAATGTGACATTGAAGTGTACTTTTAGACTACTAGTAAATACTTCACAGGCAAAATTAATCGACAAATACATGTATATAGGCACCCGATGACTTTACTAAATGCACTTTTTTAAAGGTGTGCGAGAGTGTATCGGGATACTGCAGCCAGATGAACATCTACACAGGAGCGCTCCACCATCCAAATCCTGTCGAAGAAGAGGAGGCCTATGGAAACAATTTCAATGCTGTCATGGGCCTCCTGCGCTCCTGTGGATTTCTGAACAAAGGTTATAAGGTAAACATTAGACATGTAAATAATCAATACATGCAAACATTGAAGGTACATTTTCCCCAACTCAAAAATCTTCAAAAATGTCTATTCTGTACCAACAGTCTGTTTCTTGATATTTTGTTTTCATGAAAGGGTTTTGATTAGTCCTAAAAAAGTATATGTCTGTTTCCTGTTTCTCGGCCTACCCTAATTTTATATAGGGACCCTAAAAAATTTTCAAACAAAAACAAAAAAAGGAAAACTTAAAAAATAATAATCTAGGTTCGGAACACTTTGGCCGATTACGAGTTCTCGGTTTGATTCGATTGAAAAAAAAAGTTCTTACCTACCTACCCTATTTATTTCAAGGATGAAACCTGAAACACATTTTTTTAGGCCCAATGTTGTACTTGACAGTTGTTATATAATCACTATTATGACAGTTAAATATATATTGATTAAATACCCAGGGTATGTTGTTGGAAAATAGCTATATGTTTTGTATTTTTGAGATAATTTGGCGAAATGTTTTGATCACCCATAGCTAGCCCAGATACCACTACTATATATTATCAATAATTAGTGACAGAATGCACAATCATGATTTTGAATGTTTTATGCAAAAGTATATTTAAAAAATGCTTGTATGAGCTTATTATTATTTTATTTTTTACAATTTGTTGTTTTCTTAACAGATCTACTTGGACAATTACTTTTCAAGTCCCGTATTGTTCGACCATCTGGCTGCAGAGGACACTATGGTTTGTGGGACTGTCAGGCTTTTGCGGCCCGAAATGCCTCGCGCCTTGAAAGACAGAAAACTGGTTGTTCATTTGTAACAAATATTCATATATACATATATATATATATATATATATATATATATATATATATACATCTTTTGGCACTCAAATGGAAGGATAAGCGGGAAGTCTCAGTCTTGTCGACGATGCATCGGGCTGAGATTGGATGCACAGCTCAGCGACGTAGTAGGTTGACACCGGTTGTCAAACCTATTGCAGTCCTCGAGTACACCAGGTACATGGGGGGTGTTGACAGATCTGATCAGATGTCACAGTACTTCAGTGTGCTGAGGAAAACAAAGAAGTGGTGGAAGAAACTGACTCTTCAACTTCTTGCCATATTGGGTGCTAACACATTCATATTGTGGCAGAAGTTTGGACGAGGCGGTTTCAGTCACCATGACTTTGTTCTATCCATTGTCAAGAGTCTGATCGAGTCTGCCAACACCGCACCTGTACCTGGTGCCAAGCGAGGGAGGAAGGCCGTTGGACCTGTTCCAGTCAGGCTGAATCCGTCTGCTGGTCACTTCCCCTGTAGTATCAAGCCTCAGCCTGGTGCATCAAACATGAAACCTCTTAGACGGTGTACAGTACACAAGGAGAGTGGTGAGCGAAAGGAGACGCGATATATGTGTGAGGTGTGTATGGAGCCCCTGTGTATTGAACCTTGTTTTAAGAGGTTTCACACGCTACAAGACTACAGACTTCCTGCTGAAGAGTAATGTGATATACATTTTGTAGTTAAATTTATTTTATACAAACATACTCCATTGTTTACAATTTTTATATACTACACTTGTACATTTGACCAAATTTACACTTTCATACTACTTTGTAAATGAACACTTTCACACTTTTCTAGATTCATATTTTTATATTAGTTTTGTAGGTGTTAATTTATAACACAATGTACATTCAAATACAATTCCTGAGCTCACAATTATCCTCCTCAAACTCCTTCAGCTCTCCTTCCTTTAAACATATTGTGTATATATGTTTCAGGTTACTTCATTACAAATTTTTTATTATACATATTATTCTGCTTGTTGATGTTATTGTTAATGTTAGTGTCAGTTTCAAAAGAATATAAACTAATTTCAAATTGTGACTTGTTTTCATTTCAGTATCATGGTGGGCTTAAAGCATGCTTTCAACATTCACTAGTGTGACATCTTAATACCTATTGTGTGATGCACATGTTAAATACTGGATGAAATTTGAAAATGTGTAAAGAATGGCAGCAAATTTTTTTGTCTATCAGTGTGTTCATTTGTTTGCAGTGGTTACAATTAAGGCGATGCCACACGATAGGAGTGCCTCGTATAACAATAGCCGATTTCATTGGTTGCTATGCATTCTGCTATATTTTGTAGGAGACACTTATATCGTATGGCATTGCCTTTACATTTGTATACGTTTGCAATTGTGACCTGGTGAAGTATATCACTCTTCTTGTCCACAGGTAGAAGATTATGCCATCACTATACATTGATTTTACTGAAATAAACTCGTTTGAAAGTGATTTTTTTTTTTTTTTTTTTTTTGGGGGGGGGGGGGGGGCAAATACTTTCAGTTCTGCATTGGTTACCATAGTGACAGAAGTAACAATGATTTCCATTCTCTTATACAGCTTGAAGATTATTATTATGTCACTATACATTGATTTCTACTCAAATAAATTCATTTGAAACATTTTATAAAAATAAAAATACATGGTTAGTTTCCCACTTTTGCATTGTAACAGAAACACTAATTTTCACTTTTTTATTGTACAACTAGAATATTATTATTATATCACAATACATTGATTCTTACTCGAATAAATGCATTTTAAACTAATATTTCAGGGTAAGGTATGTTTTGCTTTTTTGCATTGGTTACCATGGTAACAGAAGTAATAATGTTCACCGTTCTATTGTACAGCTGGAATATTATTTTTATGTCACAATACATTGATTCTTGCTCAAATAAATGCATTGTAAACTAATATTTCAGGGTTGGGGACGTTTTGCTGTTTTGCATTGGTTACCATGGTAACAGAAACACTAATTTTCATTTTTTTATTGTACAGCTGGAATATTATTATTATGTCACAATACACTGATTCTTACTCAAATAAATGCATTTTAAACTAATATTTCAGGGTTGGGGACGTTTTGCTGTTTTGCATTGGTTACCATGGTAACACAAGTGATAATTTTCACCTTTCTATTGTACAGCTGGAAGATTATGATTATGCCACAATACACTGATTCTTACTCAAATAAATGTATTTTAAACTAATATTTCATGGGGAAAAAGTGTTCTGGTTTTGCATTGGTTACCATGGTAACCAAATTTAAAAATTTCATTACAAAAAGATAGGAAGTGAAAGGGCATATACTTTTTTTAAATTGTATATCATTTGAAGAACATACATAAAAGTAATACAGAAAGTATAAATGTTTTTAGTCTTTAGCATTTTGTTGATAATTTGCAAAAATGTGTTAATGGTATATGTGCATTTGATACTATTTTTCATTCAAAAATGCGTTGTCAACTTAATTTTTTCTTTAAATTAAGCAGTATGGTTAATAAATCATAACAGACTGAAATAAATAAATAAAAACAAAATTTAAAAAAATAATTACTGTTTTATTGATTGTTATTGTAAAGATGCAATCAAAGAGCGAAACAGGACCCTCGAGAGGTTCAAACGCGAACCTACCGGGGATAACCTGAATAGTTATCGCATTGCTCGGGCAAAGGCTCGTAAAACTATCAGACAGAGTAAGAAATCATCTTGGAGAAATTATGTCTCCAAGTTGACTTCTCAAACATCTGTGAAATCTGTCTGGAATAGCATACGTACAAAATCAAGGGCAAAGAATCCAATAATACAGTTCGCCATTTGTCTGTCAATGACACGGATGTGACCTCTCATCGTGACATTGCCAATGCTTTGGCAGACAATTTCTCTCATAACTCTTCTTCTTCTTTCGGTACAGATGCTTTTACATGTCAGAAATAAAGCTGAAAAGCAACCTATTAACTTTTCATTTGAAAATGCTGAAGTATACAACAGGCACTTCTCTTTGGAGGAGTTGCAGGACGCTCTACGTAGAGCCCATGATACTTCAGTAGGACCAGATGAAATACATTATCAACTCTTAAAACACTTACCCGAATCATCCTTAATGGTTCTATTAAATATTTTTAACAAAATCTGGATTTCTGGTGACTTTCCTTCTGACTGGAGAAAAGCCATTGTCATTCCTATTCCTAAGCCGAGTAAGGATCCAACAAATCCTACCAGTTATCGCCCTATTGCTTTGACAAGTTGCATTTGTAAAACCATGGAAAGAATGATCAACCGTAGACTTGTCTGGTATCTAGAGTCCCACAAATTGCTTACTGACATGCAATGTGGGTTTAGGACTAGACGTAGCACGGTTGATAATCTTGTTAGATTTGAAATGTTTTGTAGGGATGTTTTTATCCATAACCAGCATTTGGTATCGGTCTTTTTTGACCTCGAGAAAGCTTATGATACCACGTGGAAGTATGGGATTTTGAAAGACCATGGCATGGGCTTCAGAGGCCGTATGCCTGACTTTATCTCAAATTTCTTACAGAATAGATCTTTCATGGTACGAGTGGGATCTACGTTATCCGATTCTCACTCCCAAGAGATGGGTGTGCCTCAAGGTAGCATCCTGTCAGTAACTCTATTTTCCGTGAAAATTAACAGCATCACCCAGTGTTTAAAACCTGGCGTTGATAGCTCGTTATATGTCGACGATTTTCAGATTTGCTACAGGTCGTCCAGTATGAGTATCATTGAACGTCAGTTGCAGTTTTGTTTGAATAAACTTCAACAATTGACAACTGACAATGGATTTCGATTCTCAAAGTCAAAAACCGTCTGTATGCATATCTGCCAGAAAAGAGGTCACCATTTAGATCCACAGCTGCTTCTGGACAAAACTCCGGTTCCAGTTGTGGAGGAGACCAAATTTCTGGGGGTTATTTTTGACAGGAGGCTATCTTTTGTTCCTCATTTACAGTATGTGAAAAAGAAGGGCTTAAAGGCCCTCAATATCTTAAAAGTTATTGGCAAGACTGAATGGGGAGCAGATCGAAAGGTTATGCTCCGACTTTATAGATCTTTAGTTCGGTCTAAACTTGATTATGGGTGCATTGTGTATGGGTCAGCACGTAAGTCTTACTTGCAAATGCTCGATCCTATACACAACCAGGGACTTAGGCTTTGTCTTGGTGCTTTCAAAACATCTCCTGTGGAGAGCTTGTACGTCGATGCACACGAACCTAGTTTGGGTGCTAGACGTGCAAAGCTTTCTCTGCAGTATGCTACAAAGATTAAATCAATGCCAAAACATCCTGCACACAATGCGGTGTTTGATAATAAATATATGAAGTTATTTGATGCGAAACCGAATGCGATTCGAACATTTGGTCTTCGCATTAAGCAGTTTTTATCAGTTTCCAACATTGATTTAACAGACATTTTGGAAACGCCTTCATATTTTATTTTGCCACCTTGGTGTATCAAACCACCAAAAATTGTATTCGATCTTGTGCATCTAAAAAAAGATCGCACAGATGCTGTTATTTATAAACAACATTTCATGAAAATCCAAGAGAGGTATTGTGATTACATTCCTGTTTACACAGACGGATCACGGGATGGGAATTCTGTGGCTTGTGCTACAGTGTTTCCATCAGACGCAATAATTTCCATGAGATTGCCCGATTCAGCATCAATCTTTACTGCTGAAATTTGGGCAATCATTAAAGCCCTGGAACAGATTAAGGATTCATGTGCATCTAAGTATATTATTTTTACAGACTCACTTTCGTGTCTCCAAGCTCTACAGTACATGAAATTGGAGCATCCCTTAGTTGCGATGGTGATACCAATAGAAATGTTATATTTTGTTGGGTGCCCAGCCATGTTGGCATTAAGGGTAACGAAAAGGCAGAGGTTGCTGCCAAGTCTGCTTTGAACTTGCCCCGTGTCCATGTTGGTGTCCCCTACAGTGATTTTAAATTTCATATTAACCAATATATCTTTTCGACTTGGCAATATGATTGGGACGGTGCGGTTGCGAATAAGCTTCATTCTGTCAAGGCAGTCCTGGGAGAGTGGCAGTCATCCTACAGGCGATGCAGGAGGGATGAAATGGTCTTATGCCGTGCCCGCATCGACCATACATATTTGACGCATTCATTTATTTTAAACCGGCCTCGGTGACGTCGTGGCAGGCCATCTGTCTACAGGCTGGTAGGTACTGGGTTCGGATCCCAGTCGAGGCATGGGATTTTTAATCCAGATACCGACTCCAAACCCTGAGTGAGTGCTCCGCAAGGCTCAATGGGTAGGTGTAAACCACTTGCACCGACCAGTGATCCATAACTGGTTCAACAAAGGCCATGGTTTGTGCTATCCTGCCTGTGGGAAGCGGAAATAAAATAACCCTTGCTGCCTGTCGTAAAAAGAGTAGCCTATGTGGCGACAGCGGGTTTCCTCTGAAAATAGTGTCAGAATGACCATATGTTTGACGTCCAATAGCCGATGATAAGATAAAAAAACAAAAACAATGTGCTCTAGTGACGTCGTTAAATAAAACAAACTTTACTTTTACTATCATTTATTTTAAAGATTGATTGATTGAATGTTTGTTTAACGACACCCCAGCACAAAAATACATATCGGCTATTGGGTGTCACAAATGGTAAGTATATGAACATATTTATATACACTCATGTAAAACCACAGTGTAAGGAGCTGTGGGGGGGGGGGGGGGGGGGTATAATACAATATATAAAATCAAGTTAAGTATATCTTAAAATTTTGTATAGAAGTCAAAGTGTTTTAAAAACTTTACAATTAACATTGGATGGAATTTAAATGATTCCAAAACATTTCTGTTGCCAAATATATCATTTCTTGTCGGCTTGAGATGATCACACTCCACCAAAATGTGCCGCACAGTCAGTGTACACTGACAGTGTTCACACTGAGGAGGAGGGTCCTTCTTTAAAATAAATGAATGCGTCAAATATGTATGGCCGATGCGGGCACGGCATAAGACTACTTCATCCTTCCTGCATCGCCTGTAGGATGACTGCCACTCTCCCAGGACTGCCTTGACAGAATGAAGCTTATTCGCAACCGCACCGTCCCAATCATCTTGCCAAGTCGAAAAGATATATTGGTTAATATGAAATTTAAAATCACTGTAGGGGACACCAACATGGACACGGGGCAAGTTCAAAGCAGACTTGGCAGCAACATCTGCCTTTTCGTTACCCCTAATGCCAACATGGCTGGGTACCCAACACAGTATAACATCTTTATTGGCAATTGATAAAAAGACACACTTTCGTATCACCATCCCAACTAAGGGGTGCTCCAATTTCATGTACTGTAGAGCTTGAAGACACGAAAGTGAGTCTGTAAAAATAATATATACTTGGATGCATATGAATCCTTAATCTGTTCCAGGGCTTTAATGATTGCCCAAATTTCAGCAGTAAAGATTGATGCTGAATCGGGCAATCTCATGGAAATTATTGTGTCTGATGGAAACACTGTAGCACAAGCCACCGAATTCCCATCCCGTGATCCGTCTGTGTAAACAGGAATGTAATCACAGTACCGCTCTTGGATTTCCATGAAATGTTGTTTATAAATAACTGCATCTGTGCGATCTTTTTTTAGATGCACAAGATCGAATACAATTTTGGTGGTTTGATACACCAAGGTGGCAAAATAAAATATGAAGGCGTTTCCAAAATGTCTGTTAAATCAATGTTGGAAACTGATAAAAACTGCTTAATGCGAAGACCAAATGTTCGAATCGCATTCGGTTTCGCATCAAATAATTTCATATATTTATTATCAAACACCGCATTGTGTGCAGGATGTTTTGGCATTGATTTAATCTTTGTAGCATACTGCAGAGAAAGCTTTGCACGTCTAGCACCCAAACTAGGTTCGTGTGCATCGACGTACAAGCTCTCCACAGGAGATGTTTTGAAAGCACCAAGACAAAGCCTAAGTCCCTGGTTGTGTATAGGATCTAGCATTTGCAAGTAAGACTTACGTGCTGACCCATACACAATGCACCCATAATCAAGTTTAGACCGAACTAAAGATCTATAAAGTCGGAGCATAACCTTTCGATCTGCTCCCCATTCAGTCTTACCAATAACCTTTAAGATATTGAGGGCCTTTAAGCCCTTCTTTTTTACATACTGTAAATGAGGAACAAAAGATAGCCTCCTGTCAAAAATAACCCCCAGAAATTTGGTCTCCTCCACAACTGGAACCGGAGTTTTGTCCAGAAACAGCTGTGGATCTAAATGGTGACCTCTTTTCTGGCAGATATGCATACAGACTGTTTTTGACTTTGAGAATCGAAATCCATTGTCAGTTGCCCATTGTTGAAGTTTATTCAAACAAAGCTGCAACTGACGTTCAATGATACTCATACTGGACGACCTGTAGCAAATCTGAAAATCGTCGACATATAACGAGCTATCAATGCCAGGTTTTAAACACTGGATGATGCTGTTAATTTTCACGGAAAATAAAGTTACTGACAGGATGCTACCTTGAGGCACACCCATCTCTTGGGAGCGAGAATCGGATAACGTAGATCCCACTCGTACCTTGAAAGACCTATTCTGTAAGAAATTTGAGATAAAGCCAGGCATACGGCCTCTTAGGCCCATGCCATGGAGGTCTTTCAAAATCCCATACTTCCACGTGGTATCATAAGCTTTCTCGAGGTCAAAAAAGACCGATACCAAATGCTGGTTATGGATAAAAGCATCCCTACAGAACGTTTCAAATCTAACAAGATGATCGACCGTGCTACGTCTAGGCCTGAACCCACATTGCACGTTAGTAAGCAATTTGTGGGACTCAAGATACCAGACAAGTCTACGGTTGATCATTCTTTCCATGGTTTTACAAATGCAACTTGTCAAAGCAATAGGCCGATAACTGGTAGGATTTGTTGGATCCTTACCAGGCTTAGGAATAGGAATGACAATGGCTTTTCTCCAATCAGAAGGAAAGTCACCCGAAGTCCAGATTTTGTTAAAGATATTTAATAGAACCATTAAGGATGATTCAGGTAAGTGTTTTAAGAGTTGATAATGTATTTCATCTGGTCCTACCGAAGTATCATGGGCTCTACGTAGAGCATCCTGCAACTCCTCCAAAGAGAAGTGCCTGTTGTATACTTCAACATTTTCAGATGAAAAGTTAATAGGTTGCTTTTCAGCTCTATTTCTGACAGACGTAAAAGCATCTGTACTGAAAGAAGAAGAGGAGTTATGGGAGAAACTGTCTGCCAATGCATTGGCAATGTCACGATGAGACGTAACATCCGTGTCATTGACAGACAAATGGCGAACTGTATTATTGGATTCTTTTCCCTTGATTTTACGTATCCTATTCCAGACAGATTTCACAGATGTTTGAGAAGTCAACTTGGAGACATAATTTCTCCAAGATGATTTCTTACTCTGTCTGATAGTTTTACGAGCCTTTGCCCGAGCAATGCGATAACTATTCAGGTTATCCCCGGTAGGTTCGCGTTTGAACCCCTCTCGAGGGTCCTGTTTCGCTCTTTGATTGCATCTTTGCATGTCTCATTGAACCATGGTTTATTGAAACGCTTCGGTACTGCCGAAGTCTTAGGAATAGTTTCCTCTGCAATATCTTTCAAGATGGAGGTGAACAAAGACATGGGATCATCGGCACCAGTCATGGCAGTTTGTTGCAGTCGAGTGCTGCACAGATGCCGAAATTGATCCCAGTTTGCCCCCGTCAACCTCCATCTCTGAACTCTTTCAAGTGATGGAGGTCCATCATTCTCCAAAATAACTGGAAAGTGGTCACTACCACAAGGGTCTGGACAAACTTTCCATGAGAAATCAAGACAAAGTGATGGACTACAAAGGGTTAAATCAATGGATGTGAAAGAACCACTTGCAGGATGAAAGTATGTATGACTTTTATCATTAAGTAATATTAAGTCATTTTTGAGAATTAAGTCTTCTAATTGTTTACCTCTAGTGTTTATGTCATCGCATCCCCACAAAGTGTGGTGTGCATTAAAATCTCCCATGATAATAAAGGGAGTAGGGAGTTGATCAAGAAGACCTTGAAAGTCCCTAGTGCTAAAATTGTAATTGTTTCGAGGGGGTAAATAAACTGAACAGAGAGTAATAGTTTTATGAGCCGTGACCTTTACGGCCACAGCTTGTAAAGTCGACTTTAATATGACTTCACTCTGGGGAATGTTTTCATTTACAATAATGGAAACGCCCCCAGACGCTCTGTTTTCACTCTGTTGACATTTATGGTAGAGATTAAATCCTCTGATGTTAATACTGTCAGTATCCTTCAGGAAAGTTTCCTGAAGACACACTGCAAGAGGATTATACTTTTGAATTAGAAGACTTAATTCATCAAAATTGGGCCTAAGCCCACGACAGTTCCACTGGATAACTTTATTTTCCATCGGGAGGAAGTATGGGTTTTATCTTTGGCTTTGCTGGTGGTCTTTGTGATCGGCAATGATCTGGAGATGAAATCTCCATATCATCATCACCGATATCAGCCAAAGTATCATACATATTGCTGATCGGGACCGAACGTAATTCGATCTTTTTCAGCCTACCAGAGAGTACTTCTGTAGCTTTCTTTGGAGATTTCTTTGTGTCATTGCCTGTCTTAGGGAGACTAGTGCTCGACCTATTTGGTGGATTTTTAAAATCCAATGACACTTGAGTTTCAATTTCCTTTTTCTGGGGTGTGATTTTTTGTTTTTGTGCTGCTTTTTGCACCTGTTTTTGCGTCTTCTCAATATCAGACAGTTTCTTGTACTTGGCTTCATCACAATGCCAAGTGAGGTCTGTGTTGACCGCAACACTTTTAGTGGCGACTTTGGCAGCAGCTGCAGCTGCATATGACTTGTCACCGACTGTAGGTGTTGCTGTCTCCACCAACCTCCTGGCATCAGTGAAGGACAGTTTATTTTGTACCTTCACCTGTTGAACTCTTTTTTCCAACTTCCACCGCGGACACTCTCGCGAGTATGCACAGTGGTTTCCCTTGCAGTTGATACAAAGTGTATCGTTCTTACATGTCTTGCTGTCATGGTCAAATAGACCACAACGAGCGCATGTAAGTTTTCCACGACATGTGTTCTGACCATGGCCAAACCGCTGGCATTTGAAGCAACGCAAGGGGTTTGGAATAAAGGGTTCAACAGGAATATTAAGGTAACCGGCTTTGACAGATTGAGGAAGGGTAGGGACGTTAAAGGTGAGGATACAAGTATTCGTCGGTAACAAGTCATTGTTTCGACGAACCTTTATCCTCCTCACCGCAGTAACACCCTGAGAACTTAAATTTTCGCAGATTTCTTCTTCAGTAACACCTTCCAAATCTCTGCATCTGATCACTCCCTTTGACGAGTTGAGGGAGGTATGCGGAGTTACCTTAATCGGCACGTTACAAAAAACTGTCGACTTGAGGAGGCAAGTTGAATGCTTGTCGGTTGAACATTCAACCAACAGCCCATTTTTAATTTTTTTAACTGATTTTGGCTCACCAGCCAAGCCAACAATTGCCTTTTGAATGGCAAACGGGGATAATTTGTTCAAGGCCCCATCATCAGTAGAACTGATGACAAGAAACCTTGGCCAATTTTGTGAAGAAATCACTTTGGATTTCTTCACACTTTTCTTTGATTTCATGGACTCCTCGTCCGAAGACAAGAAGTCCGAAACTTCGGTGTGGACCCTTTTCAGGGTCCCATCAGAATTTGTAATTAATTTTTTGGTTAAATCCATATTTAATGAATAAAAGGTTCATCAACCATGCCCCCCACCCACCACCGAGTCCAACAAGGGAACATGGTGCTGCGGATAACCAGCAGACAGCCATGCCAGGGATACATGATTGATATACTTGGGCATTAAGAAAACAAAATCACCCAATTGACCCTAGCCACCGCCCCAAGAGTAACAAATACATATGGTATATAAAACAATGTTTGCTCTTGACTAAATGTAAACAAAACAAAGATTGTGTGCTCTCGAGCTTGGCGTGACCAGCCGATTGATCAGGTCGGGCCTACCTGACCGCCCGTCTATTTGAACTCCGGGCCAAAGTGATGTATTGCCAGAAGTCATACCCGCAGGTATGCCCCAACTCAATCACCAGGATCCCATCATCCATTTTCACGGGTCGCACCTCACGGCAAACAAGGCGCCCCAAAAGGGGAGTTGTACTGTATTAGCCATTCTCAAGGAGAATGTTTCACCCCTGCACCACGGTGAGGTTACAGTACACGCAGGGGTTATTTTAAAGAAGGACCCTCCTCCTCAGTGTGAACACTGACTGTGCGCCACATTTTGGTGCAGTGTGATCATCTCAAGCCGACGAGATATGATATACTTACCTTGATTTTATGTATTGTATTATACTTTTCCCCCACAGCTCCTTACACTGTGGTTTTACATAAATATATCTAAATAATATTTTCATATACTTACCATTTGTGACACCCAATAGCCGATGTGTATTTCTGTGCTGGGGTGTCGTTAAACATTCATTCATCCATTTATTATTGCAAACACTAATAAGGGTGGCCCATGGGTTAGCACGTATCCATTTTTGTTTCCAGTAATGTGTGTTGTAATAAATATACGGACGTCCAAAATATACGGACGTCCAAAAGAACTATACCCATACTTGAGAGACTACTGAAGAAAAATCAAAATATATTTCATGTTCCAAACCTATATACTAGTATACATGTGTGGTCTTTTGGCATGATGTGAACAAAATGTCATTTCCATTATCCAAATTATAACGGTACTCTAACTGAAGACAAACACGTTTCGAGTCACCGGAACGGTTCAGTTTATTTACTTAGGATTGAACTTCCGCACACACGCAGCAAAGATAATAAAACGAAATAACCGACCCTTTGCTATGGGCAAAATGGTCAGTAACTGAATTATTAGTTGTTACATAGTTCCAGCCTTATGTGTACAGTGCAAGTGATACAGGATACGTAGCCCGAGTACTCTGACTGTAAGAGAGCTAGACGGACATTTGGACATAAATACGCTCTCATTACAGTCAGAGACCAACCTATGTATTTTTTTCGCAATTCTTGACAACCAAAACGTTGCCAAAGATTCCCGCTCTAATACCACACCAATCCTATGGTTGACGTCAAATACCTTTACATCGATCATTTTCGAGTTAACTGATAAATTTAATTTTTGGATGTAAATTTCAAAATTGTCCCCTTAATTTTGTTCTGTCTCGGAGCAAGTCACTGGCTATCCAGAAACAGGCCCCGGGACGGACATGCTCGAAATTCTAGTGGTATATGAGCATGTTAAAATTATTCGCACTAACTGATAAACAAAAATCCACATATTAATCACTAATACACATACTACAGAAAGAAATCCGACAGCACCCACATTCAGCTACGCTTCGTGACACTTGGACCATTGAACCTTCGAACTATAGAGCGGTCCTCTTTGTTTCATCAAACCCCTCTTTCTTTAGATTACATAACATCCACAGGAACATATTGTTGGATGTGTGAAATTCACTATCTTTTGTAATGATTAGGTTTCGTTCGAAAGGAGGGTGCCCTAATATGCCTATGGATTGTTGCTCGGAGACCAACAAAAGTCGATTTAGAGTAAAGTTCGCCCTGGATGTTCCGAGCGTCTGCATAAAATAGGCGAAGCCTATCGTTCAGAGTTGTCGCATCAAGGGTTTCAAAATCAGTGGGAAAATCCACGAACTTCAAGCCATTCTAGACTAGAAAAAAAAAAGAAGATAAAACATAAGGTGTGCAGGCAACGAGTGAGCTACGAGGCATCAGTTAGTAATTGTTCAATAAAATTATAACTTGAAGAATACGCTCGTGATGAGTAATGTTTGTGTGCGTGTGTGTGTAGTTGTAAAACAGTGAAAACTTCTGTAAACAAAGCATGTCTAAGATTAAAATAATCATGTCGATTGCAAAATTAATAAAAAAAAAATTAATAAATAAAAACACTTGAAATTTATAACGTTTGTGTTGTGATATGTAGGCCTTTTTGTTTCCTATAATGTTTAATCGTGAGCAAGCGGGGCGTAACTCTGACATATTTTGTCGCAATACATGTTTTCTCTTTGTTTTTTTAGGGAGGGGATTTACGTATTTAATACTTTGACACCCCATATCGTATTCAGTCCTGCGGCCTTTGACAAGGAATACCCAATTATCATGTTTAAGTGTGCTTCATCCACCTTGACAAATCTCTGGTTCTTGGTGTTGGTTGCAGCTTGTTGACAGGACCTCTGTTGCCACTGGTGCTTGTTGAGGACGATGGACTTGCTTCAGTTGTGTCATCAATAACTGAAATAGAGAGATGCCTATTCAGAAGATAATTAAACCATGTCAAAACAAACTAAAATTTTGAGAAGTAAAAAACTAAATTGGTATACTCGTATTTCACTTTAATAACAAGATGTAAAATCGTATTATGTTGTTTAATGTCACTTTTTTTTATATATCAGTAAAACTTTAATTTAAATTACTCACACAAAATTACACATGAGTAAAACTTCAATTGAAATTACCGTAATCTTTCATCAACATATCTATCAGAATTTCATAATTTTGCCAGTTTGGAACGTCGTCAAACAAGTAAAAATTCACCTTGACCACTTGAAGAGGTGATCCACTTCGGTTGTCTGCCATTTTGTTGTTGGAAATAGTAACAGTGTATTCATGAGCCGTGATTAACTTCCTAATTTCAGGGTATTCGACATTCGACACTGTTATTAGCCAAGCATATTACAGTACATACTTTCCATCGGTTTGCAGTGCCTTTTTAACTATTTGCTTTTACATAATGGTATAAATGATATTTCCATATAGATCTACTTGACGCCCAATAGGCGATGTGCCCAATAGGCGATGTGCATGTTTGTGCTGGAAGGTCGTTAAACATTCAGTCATTATGTTTAATAACTATCATTTCATTTACCTTAATTTGACACCCGATAGCCGATGTTTTGGGGTTGTGTGTGTGTGTGTGCTGGAAGGTCGTTAAACGTTCAGTCATTATGTTTAATAACTATCATTTCATTTACACATTTACCTTAATTTGACACCCGATAGCCGATGTTTTGGGTTTTGTGTGTGTGTGCTGGAAGGTCGTTAAACATTCAATTTATTCGCAATGAGTTCAACAACGCTGCGTCTTCATGGTGGTGGTGTTTGCAAACTATAAATTAAAAATAAACCTTTTTTATTTTATTTTATTTCCTTTTTTGTTAACAATTTTGAAGTAGTCGATTGCAGGCTTTCTCCAGACGATGGTGTTGATGCAATGTACACACATTGCAGATTTCTAAGGACAAAAAAGTTAAAAGTTGTTGGTTTTGGTGGGGTTTTTTAACAACACCATTAGAGCACATTGATTAATTAATTATCGACTATGGTATTTCAAACATTAAGTAATTTTGACATATAGTCTTAGAGAGGAACCCGTTACATGTTTCCAGTAGTAGTGATTTGTTTATATGCACCATCCCACAGACAGGAAAAATAAAAGTTATATAATTATGTAAAACACAGTGTAATGACCTGAGGGTAAAGTGCATTACAATACAAAAATCAAGGTAAGTACATTTTAAAATTTTGTAGAGAAATCAAAATGTTTTTAAAACTTTACAGTTAATGTTGGGTGGAATTTAAAACATTCTAAAACATTACTGTTGCCAAAATGTGGCGCACACTAATCAAATATGTCTATTTCAAACCCTTTCTCTAAGAAAACATGTTATGTACACTTTGTAATACACATATTGGAAATGAATACCATTATTTATTCAATTGTAAAAATCAAATATATATATATACTCTTCAAAAGAAGAAACGCAAAACCACATTGTCGTAACATTTGGAGAATTGATTTAATTATTGAATGGTGAGTCCGATAATTACCAAATGTTGCAGGATTGTTCACAGTTCACTCTAGTCCATTGTGAGTAAGTGATAGGACACACCACCAAGGTCAAGGTCATCTGGAGTCAATACCGGGTGTGGCCTCCGCGTGTGTTGACAACTGCCTGGCACCGCCTGCCCATTGAAGCAACCAGAGTACGGATGACGTCCCGGGGGATGGTAGCCCACTCGGCCTGCAGGGCTGCTGCCAGCTCGGGCAGGGTCTGGGGCTGTGGTTGTCGCTGTCGGAGGCGTCGGTCCAACTCGTCCCATAGATGCTCAATTGGGTTCAAATCCGGTGATATCGATGGCCAAGGAAGGACATTAATGTTGTTGTTCTGTAGGAAAGCCGTTGTGAGACGTGCTGTGTGAGGCCTGGCGTTGGCCATAACTGGAACGATGTGTGGCCGGAGGATCTGGTCAATGTAGCCCTGTGCATTCAGGTTGCCCTGCACGTGGACCAGGTCAGTTCTGCCAGTGTGTGACATGGCTGCCCACACCATGACACTACCCCCGACGCGACATCTTCCATCATGACGTCGGAGCAGAAATCGGGACTCGTCACTAAACCACACCTGTCTCCATCGCAGTTGAGGCCATTGTCGATGAATCTGGCACCACTGCAGTCGGAGTCGACGGTGTTGTGGTGTTAAGATGACACCTCGAACTGGACGTCTGGCACGAATTCCTACCTCACGTAGGCGGTTCCGTACGGTCTGGTCGGATATCCTGCGCAAACCTGGTATTGCTGCGGCTGTGGAGGTGGCAGTAGTCAATCGTTCCCGAAGGTGGCGTACCCGGATGTAGCGGTCCTGCCCGGGGGTAGTGACCCGTGGTCGACCGGATCTAGGTAGGTCACGTGTTGATTCATGTTGCTGGTAACGGTCCCACAGTCTGGAGATGGTGCTTGGGGACACATGGAATGCCCTGGCAACGGCCGTTCTGGATTCGCCTGCGTCTAGTCGGCCGATGGCATTGTTTCTCTGCGGTTCACTGAGACGTGGCATGTCCTGGATTGTCAACTGTCG
This sequence comes from Gigantopelta aegis, assembly GCF_016097555.1. NCBI lineage: Eukaryota > Metazoa > Mollusca > Gastropoda > Neomphalida > Peltospiridae > Gigantopelta > Gigantopelta aegis. The sequence goes on along the minus strand of NC_054707.1, from coordinate 76,537,048 downwards.
GCCAGATACAGAGGCCAGGCAAGCGAACACCCTGCACTTTTATACTGTCGGTGTTCATGTTGCACGTGCAGACAACGCACGTGCAGTGGTGACATGGTTTGCACGTGGCTGCGTTTTTGCGAATATTCACATTTTGGAACTTTATTGTACAGTAGCTGCGTTTTATCGAATGTAACCGTGGGAATGTGTTTGGGACATGCAATGACCTTATATTCACAAAGCATGAACCGGTAGGAAACATAAAATCGGAGTTATTTGTACCCTTTTGTACCCTTTTGCGTTTCTTTTTTTGAAGAGTATATATATATATATATATATATATATATATATATATATATATATATATATTATGGAACAAAATCCTAGAGTGTGCATTAACCTCACCGTGATGCAGGGGTGAATATAGAATGGCCAATAAATGCACAACTCCTCGTATGAGGCGCCTTGTTTGCCGTGAGGTGCAACCCGTGAAAATGGATGATGGGATCCTGGTGATTGAGTTGGGGCATACCTTCGGGTATGACTTCTGATAATACATCACTTTGGCCTGGAGTTCAAATAGATGGGTGGTCAGGGAGGCCCGACCTGATCAATCGGCTGGTCATGCCAAGCTCAAGAGCAAACAATTTTTGTTTTTGTTATATTTGCCAAGAACAAACACTGTTTCGAATGACCATGTGTACTTGTTGCTCTTGGGGCGGTGGCTAGGGTCAATCAGGTGATTCATTTATTTCAATTTATTGCCTGAGTATATCAACCATGTATCCCTGGTATGAGTGTCTGCAGGTTATCCGCAGCATCATATCCCGTGTTGAACTCCGTGGTGGGTGGGGGCATGGTTGATGAATCATGTAAATGAAAATTATGGATTTACCCAAAACTGACAATATTGATGGGACCCTGAAAAGGGTCCATACCGAGGTTTCGGATTATTCGGCGTCAGACGAAGAGTCCATGATTTTCAATAAAAAGAAATCTAAAACGATTTCTTCGCAAACATGGCCAAGGTTTCTCGTTGTTGGGTCATCTGATGATGGGGCCTTACGCAAGCTGTCTCCGTTTGCAATTCAGAAAGGGCTTTAAGGCTTGGCCGGAGAGCCAAAGAGTGTCAAAAAATTGCGCAATGGATCTCTGTTGATAGAATGTGCCACCGCGAGCCATTCCAGAAACCTTCTTCGATCTAAACTTATGTGCAACATTGCTATTACTGTCACACCACATTCCTCCCTTAATTCATCTAAGGGAGTGATTAGATCACGAGATTTAGAGGGAGTTTGTGAGGAAGAGATTTGTGAGAATCTCTCCTCTCAAGGTGTTGTTTCTGTCAAGCGGAAAAAGGTTCGTCGAAATAATGAACTAGTTTCGATGAATACTTTGATCCTTCAATTCAACACACCATTACTTCCTCAGTCGATCAAGGCCGGTTATTTAAACATACCAGTTGTTCCATTTATTCCAAACCCCTTGCGGTGTTTTAAATGCCAAAAGTTTGGATACGGACAAAATGCATGCCGTAGCAAATTGACATGTGCTCGTTGTGGTCAATATGATCACGACAGCAAAACATGTCAAAATGATATGGTATGCACCAATTGCAAGGGAAAACGCTTAGCGTACTCGCGAGAGTGCCCGAGGTGGAAGTTTGAGAAACAGGTTCAAATGGTAAAAGTTGAAAAGCATATGTCCTTTCCTGAAGCCAGACAGGTTGTAGAGACCACGACACCTGTTGCAGCAGGTAAGTCGTATGCTGCTGCTGTCAAAGTCTCTACAAACAATGTTTCTGTTCAGACAGATCTAACTTGGCCTAATGGTAAACATAGATATAAGAAGGTTTCCGACATTGAGAAAGCTCAGAGACAGGCAACTAAAGCTACTCAAAAAATAGTTAGTAAAATGACCCAGGTGTCTTCGGGTTCTATGAATCCATCACACGGTTCAAGTGCTGGGGAGCCAGGTCCCAGTACACCTTTGCCAGGAAAAGGCACTAAAGGTCCCAAGAAGGATTGCTCTTCGGGGCGTTTAAAGAAGATTGAGCAACGCTCGGTTCCCGTCAGTAATCCATTTGATCCTTTGGATATGGATGTGACTCACATGGATCATTCACATCAAACGTCTTCTAAATCACAAAAATCACAACCACATCCAAAGGATAAAGTTATGATAACTCCCGTACTTCCCCCGAATGCCTAATTCAGTCATTCAGTGGAAGTGCCGTGGGCTTAGGCCCAATTTTGATGAATTAAGTCTTTTAATTCAAAAACATAATCTTCTTGAAGGACACTGATCATATTACCATGAGAGGATTTAACCTCTATCATAAGTTTTATGAAACTGAAAATAGAGTATCTGGGGGTATGTTTTCATTCTTGTTAATGAAAACATTCCTCAGAGTATAGTAGCTTTAACTACAAATTTACAAGCTGTGGCTGTAAAGGTCACGGCTCATAAAACTATAACTTGTGTTCAATTTATTTACCCCCTCGAAACCATTTTAATTCTAGAGATCTTCAAGATCTCATTAACCAGCTTCCTACTCCCTTTATTATTATGGGAGATTTTAATGGTCACCACACTTTGTGGGGATGCGAGGATGTAAATATTACAGGTAAACAATTGGAAGACTTAATTCTCAAAAATGACTTGCTTTTATTTAATGATAAAAGTCGTACATATTTTCATTCTGCAAGTCGATCTTTCACTTCCATAGATTTAACTCTTTGTAGTTCATCACTTTTTCTTGATTTCTCCTGGAAAATTGGTTTAGACCCTTGTGGTAGTGACCACTTTCCCATTATTTTGGAGAATGATGGACCACCATCTCTTGAAAGGGTTCAAAGGTGGAAGTTGGCGAGGGCAAATTGGGGTCAGTTTCAGCATCTGTGCAGCACTCGCCTGCAAACAATTTGTCATTACTGATGCTGATGATCCCATGTCTTTGTTCACTTCCATCTTGAAGGACATTACAGATGAAACTATTCCTAAGACTTCGGCAGTGCCAAAGCGTTTCAATAAACCATGGTTTAATGATACCTGCAAAGATGCATTCAAAGAGCGAAACAGGTTGCTTGAGCGGTTCAAACGTGAACCTACAGCAGACAACCTGGATGCATTTCGTATTGCTAGGGCTAAGGCTCGCAGCGAGATTAGACAGAGTAATGCTAGGGCTAAGGCTCGCAGAGAGATTAGACAGAGTAAGAAAACATCTTGGAGAACTTTTGTCTCCAAGTTGAATACACAAACATCAGTAAAATCTGTCTGGAATAGGATCCGTAAAATCAAAGGTAAAGAATCCAGTAATACAGTTCATCATTTGTCTGTCAATGATACGGATGTTACGTCTCATCGTGACATTGCTAATGCACTGGCAGACAACTTTTCTCATAACTCATTTTCTGCTTTCAGTACAGATGCTTTTACATCTGTCAGAACTAAAGCTGAAAAGCAGTCCATTAATTTTTCATCTGAAAATGCTGAAGTGTACAACAGGCGTTTCTCTATGAAGGAATTGCAGGATGCTCTTCGTAGAGCCCATGATACTTCAGTAGGTCCAGCTGAAATTCATTATTAGTTATTAAAACATTTACCTGAATCATCTTTGATGGTTCTTTTGAATATTTTTAATAACATCTGGATTTCTGGTGACTTTCCTTCTGATTGGAGGAAAGCTATTATCATTCCTATTCCCAAGCCTGGTAAGGATCCAACCAATCCTACTAGTTATCGCCCTATCGCTTTGACAAGTTGCATTTGTAAAACCGTGGAACGAATGATCAATCGTAGACTTGTCTGGTATCTTGAATCTCACAAATTGCTCACTAACGTGCAATGTGGGTTCAGATCTAGACGTAGCACGGTTGATCATCTTGTTAGATTTGAAACGTTTTGTAGGGAAGCTTTCATCCATAATCAGCTCTTGGTTTCAGTGTTTTTTGATTTGGAGAAAGCTTACGATACCACATGGAAGTATGGGATTTTATACGACCTCCATGGCATGGGCTTAAGAGGTCGACTTCCAGTTTTTATATCTCAGTTTTTAAGAGATAGATCTTTTAAAGTCCGGGTGGGGTCGACTTTGTCCGACATTCACCCACAGGAGATGGGTGTGCCTCAAGGTAGTATTCTGTCTGTAACTCTATTTTCTGTGAAAATTAACAGCATCTCCCAGTGTTTAACACCTTGTGTCGATTGCTCGTTATATGTCGATGATTTTCAGATTTGCCACAGATCGTCCAATATGAGTATCAAACCTTTGTTTGAATAAACTTCATCAATGGGCAACTGACAATGGCTTTAGATTCTCAAAGGCAAAAACCGTCTGCCAGAAAAGAGGTTTTCACTTAGATCCACAGTTGTTTTTGGACAAAAATCCAATTCCAGTTGTGGAGGAGACTAAATTTCTGGGGATTTGTGACGGTACATGCTCTTAATTTGTTTTCGCCTGTGGCGATTTTAATTGTGTTAGAGGGCCGTGTGCAGTTTAATTGCACTTAGCTAGCTGGGCAACTTGTTACGTAATACTTCGCGTGATCGGGCATTCCAATATGCACTTAGTCCAGCTGTGGAGGCCATGTGGCGAGTAGTTACGTAATACCTCTGCGAGTGCGGTTTTTACAACCGTGATTTGGCGACGATGGCGTCAGTAAGTCTGACGATCAGAGAGAAATATACCGACTCTAGTAGAGGTGAAATATCAGATGATAGGGGGAGGTACCGCCTTGTACCCCCAGGCGTATTCTGATTTATAATAAATAGCTAGTTTTTAGAGATATCGAGGAGAACGGAAAAGGAAGCTTCCCGGGAACGTTAGTCCGTTTGGACTTTGGTAAATATCATTTCTGCTCTGTGTATAACCTTGATGTGATTGATGTGACTTTAAATATTTTAATACTGTATTATACCAATATTCTTTAGACAGTGTCTTCGGTCATCTGACGAAGTAAATCGTAGACTTTTTGTTCTAACATTATACGAGTATTTGGTAATATAAAGCTTAGCCAGTCATCCTAGACGACCTAGGTAAACTGTAGGTTATTGTCTTTATTGTGATAGGTACCAGTATTAATTCTGTGTTACAAGGTTACTGAATGAGTAGTTAGGGTTAATTAAAAATTAACCCGTTAGGAATAGAGCTGTAATTCCTTTATTAATTAAGTTCCCCTGGAAGCGTTCCTAAATTATCACACGTTACTGAACGAGTAGTAAGGGTTAATTAAAAATTAACCAGTTAGGAATGGTGTTGTAATTCCTTTATTAATTAACTTCTCCTGGAAGCGTTTCTCAATTATCACACGTGTGGGTGTGGTGTAACGGTGAAGTGATTCGCATATTGTGTAACTAGACACCTAGAGATTAACTAATTAAGTGATCAGTTCTGGGTTGTTATTATTGCTGTTATTAATTAACTACTACGGCTGTACATTTGTCAGCGTAGGATAATACAGATTCCAAAGTGTATTGTGTTTTGTTGTGTTTCTAGTGAGCTAAACGTGCTATAATAATATATACTTTATATAAGATCGTATCTCTGATCATACCTAGAGACGAGCCATACTAGGGTTTAACCGCCTGTTACAGAGAGATCTAATAGATATACAGTTAGGAGAGAGATTTGGATAATCGTGTTTATTCAGTTACGGGAATTATAGAATCCCCGTGACAGGATTATATTTGACAGGAAGCTGTCTTTTGTGCCCCATCTTAAATATGTTATAAAGAAGGGCTTAAAAGCTCTCAATATTTTAAAAGTTATTGGTAATACGGAATGGGGAGCAGACCGCAAGGTTATGCTCCGTCTGTATAGATCTCTTGTGAGGTCTAAACTTGATTATGGGTGCATTGTGTATGGGTCGGCACGCAAGTCTTACTTGCAGATGCTAGATCCTATACACAATCAGGGACTTAGGCTTTGTGTTGGTGCGTTTAGAACATCACCTGTAGAGAGCTTGTACGTCCACCAATGACATGTGGTATAGCTGTGGCTCGTCCTGGTAGCGCTCGCTCAGGTGGAATATGCAAGGTGTTTTTTTCTAGTGTTGAGGATATTGCAGAACTAGCAAACTCTCCTTCATCGCTGTTGCGACCATTCACTCCTACATCGAACATAATGACTCGATAGTGAGCATCCACAACAGCCATGAGTATGATGCTGTGGAACTGCTTGTAATTGAAATACGTAGAACCACTGTTAGCTGGGGCCTTCAGGGCAATGTGTTTTCCATCCATTGCCCCAATGCAATTAGGAAATTGCCATTTTTCTTGAAAGTTATCAGCAATGGTTTCCCATTCATCCTGGGTGTTTGGAACCTAAAAATACACATGAATATAAATGATATAAACAATGCTTGTTAAAACAAAACAAAACCACCATAGTACATGTAATATATATTTACATGTTCCTTTCAGGATGAATCAATAAACAATGGCAAGGACACAGAAGATATTCAGTCCCCGGATTTGGAAGAAACGTACAGCACTCAGCACATTTAAGACTCTATGGCTTTACAAGACAGCACTGATGTTAATGATACATCGACAGCAGAGAGTTGTGCTGATGGGCAGGGGGAAACTGGGGGGAGTCGGGGTGTAAAGAGACACAGTGGTGGTGGGCGGGTGCAAACAGATAGGTCCTCTAAATATGAGTGTATCATTTATGAAAACATTAAATGCTTACTTAAAAAATAGTGAAGAACGACATGAAAAGAAACAAAAAGAAGAAACAAAACGATATGAAAATGAAAATTCGGACAATGTCTTGTGGGCTAAAAATCTGGCACAACAGATTGATGAATTAAAGGATGAAAGAAAGAGAAAATTATTAAAAATTAAGATATCACAAATTGTGAGCGAATTTCAGTTGGAAGATCTTGAAAATTAGTGAATGTTAGGCTATGACACTGTCGGGAAACATAAGACTCATGAGTATCCCTATCCTTATTTAAATGTTCACAATGATAGAAGTGTAGAATTAATGTTTGATATCCATAAAATTGTAACACTTTATGGTGAAATGGTGGTGTCTAGTGAAAACTGATAACAATACCACGAGATATATTTTCTATTTATGAGACCTGAGCAGTTAAATTTTAAATCTTTATTTGCAAACCTATGTTTTTAAAGCAGTTTTGAAGATATTATTAACTCAAATTCCAACACATTTCATCTTTAGTTTAACTAACTTTTGGATAGCTAAACTTCAAGCACCTGTAAATTTATAACAAAACTGACGCCATATAACCATAAATAAAATATGTTGAGTGTGTCATTAAAGAAACATTTCCAGTTGTAACAAAAAGGCTATCATGATGAAAATTGTATTTTTTCACAAAGCAGATGTAGCTAAAATGGCATTTTGGTAAGGTAATTATTTCTGTGAATTGCTGTTAGGTGTTTTTTCTACTCCTCGGGATACGACATAACTGATATACATAATGAAAAGAATGTAATATTTAAATTATTAAAAATTAAATTTATTTAAGCAAATTTGATGTGAATAATATAAATATGTCATTTCTAAAATAATCGATTTTATAAATGGAAATGGTAGGTTAATAGCTTTTTACGAATGGATTTTCACTTTAATGACATGCAGATGAAATAGCTGTAACACAATATTTTCTTTTTCTTTTATCACTGATCATTAACTTTGTATTGAACATTTGAGTAACAGGTACAAAGTTTTGATTTTGTTGGTTTCACTACGATATGGCGGTTTGTAGATGGTTGAATAAAGTGCTTGTAAGGACGAATCAAATGTGTATAGTGTCAAGTAAAATTGGTTTGGGTTATGAAAAAGGAAATAGTTTTTTTGGGACACAAAGTGACGCCAGAAGGCATACAACCAGACCCAAATAAAGTGGCAAAAATTGTACAGTGGAGAGAGCCAAAGAACGTTCAAGAGGTAAAGCAGTTTCTAGGGATATATGTTCATATTACCGTCGTTTTATAAAAGATTGTTCAAAAATAGCAAAACCTTTAAATGACCTCACGAAAGATGAAAGTGAATTAGTATGGACAGATAGCTGCCAGCAAGCATTTAATCAACTGAAAATAGCTTTAACAAGTTCTGAAGTAATGGCTAGTCCCACGAATGATGGTACTTATATTTTAGACACAGACGCTTCCGATTTCGGAAAAGAAGCAGTCCTTTCCCAAATCCAAAATGGACAATAAAGAGTTATTAGTTATGCTAGTCTATCACTTAACAAAGCAGAAGGAAATTACTGCGTAACTGATAAAGAGTTATTAGCTACCTGATACTTTGTGGAGTATTTTAAACATTATTTGTTGGGAAGAAATTTTAAAATTAGAACAGATCACCATGCACTAAAATGGCTAATGAACTTTAGAAACCAAAAGGGGAGAGTGGCTAGATGGATTGAGATATTGTCCGAATATGATTTTCAAATAGAATTTAGACAAGGTGTGAAAAATGAAAACGCAGACAGCATGTCGAGATATCCAAATCCAGAGGTCTGTGATTGTCCATTCACAGATTCCATGCAGAATTTGAAGTGTGGTCCTTGCAATTAATGTCAGAAAAGAGCCACAGAAATGAAGGGTATATACAGCAGTGAAGACGTACAGACTCGGAGAAGTTGTTTACGTAATCAAGAGTATAGTGTTACTGTACCAGCAGTGAAGTGTAATAAGATAATTGCACTATTTATAGTAATCATACTGTTTCTGTTGAGTATATTTGTTTCAGACAACTCAAACATGAGTGAAGAACTGAATTCAAATACAGAAACAAGTTCGTAAAGAAATAAAGAGGATAAAACAGAAGCTGAAAGAATTGTACAGAGGTTTAGGTGAAAGACTGAAAACAACCTATAAGCCTACTGTAAATGAGAAACATAAGAAGAGGATCTTCACCCTAAGCAGAGGGTACCAATACCTACTTTCCATGGTCCACTGGCTTGTTGGCTTAAGAGAATGCATCATGCCAGAAGAAGGAAGATATATCAGAGAAGTTTCCACAAGAGATGAAACAATTCTAAGAGATAACTGGTTCCCATGGAATCAACATTTGTCTTCAAGGGATATGAAAAAGAAGCAAGAGAAAGATCCAGACTTAAAACCTCTGTTCGAGTGGTTTACGCAGCAACCTGATAAGCATGAGCCTTGTACAACTAGTCCCGCCACAAGACATTACTTATTATACTGGAGTAACTTGGAACTTAGGCAAGGAGTAATGTTTAGAAAGACAACCTTTAAGGATGGAACAGAGTCACTGCAATTCAACGTTCCTCGGGAAATGAGAAAAGAAATTTTGTACCAGATGCATAATAGTATCTCGGGCGGAAGAAAACAATTGGGAAACTACTCTCAAAATATTATTTGTATAAGGCTAGAGAAGATATCGAGACCTGGATAAACCAATGTCACATCTGTGGAGCGAATAAGCCTCCATCAAAATATCCGAAAGCACCCCTTGGGAATATGCAAGTCGGTGCACCTCTTGATAGACTATGTACAGATTTTCTTGGACCCCTTCCTAAAACACCTAGAGGGAACAGATACATTCTGGTTGTTACCGATAGCTTCACCAAATGGGTAGAAAGTTTTGCTGTACCAGATCAAACTGCAGAAACGACAGCAAGGGTGATCCTGAATGATGTAATAGCTAGATATGGGTGCCCATTAGATATACATAGTGACCAATCCGATTTCCTACTGAACTCATGTTTGGAAGCAAAACAACAGTCATCAATGAAGAAGTATCATCATATGGTCAATACGTAGATCACCTTAAATTAAAAATGCAACTGGCACATGATTTGGCAAGACAACATTTAATATCAGCGGCTAGAAAACTAAAAGAATGTTATGATGTTAAACAATCACTGAACACATATAAAGCAGGCGACCTTGTGTGGTACTATCATCAAAGAAAGAAAGAATCAATATGTCCTAAACTACAAATGCCATATGATGGGCCAAAAGTTGTTATGAAGAAAATTAATGTCCTTGATTATTTGATTCAACTAGATGACAAGGGGAAACAAAAGATAGTACATCATAATAAACCATACTGTATAAACCGAAATGGATTAGCAAGTTACTCAGAAAAATGAAATACTGAGAAGACAGAAAAACAAGTTAAAAAGCCTAAATGAATTATCAAGTCCTAAAGTAAAGAAATAATAGTTATAATAAAATAGTTACGAAGTAGTGAAGTAAGAAGAGGAAGGTTTATATAGATTTATGAGTAAGAAAATAAGCAAAATATAAAACCAGGCATAATGAGAAGAGAATCGTACATGTATTTAAGTTATCAATTTTAAATTTTCAGTTTCATCTCGCCAGTTTCATCTGTTTTATCTCATGTTTTATCCGTCTTATCTACTTCAACCGTGTCATCTATTCCAACCTCAACGTGCAAGCTAAAGTGAACCTGGTGGCTGTCCGAGGATATGCATACCGTTGTGGGAAATGTCCTACCTACGTTGGAGAAAAAAGGACGGTTGTGGCCCATTTTTTTTAAAATCACGTGCCACTTGACCAGGCTATGTTTTACTGCACACTATGCAATTTTAGATGTGCAACGAAATCGGAACAGGAGACACACGTATGGGTCTATGCTGACCACCTCGACAGAGTTAGACGCATGGAGGAGACGGGGGAAGAGATTGATGTTACAACCTACTTGAAGGCATCCTTATTACCAGTAGTATATTTTGTACGTAGCGGGGACAACAATGGGAATACAATGGATACGCCTCCAATACAATGGATATGCACCTCCGGAACAATGGGTCCCCACTCCAGTACAATGGAGACGTCCCCTATTGTTCTCTCTTAGTACAATGGAGACATCCCCTATTGTTCTTTCTTAGTATAATGGTGACGTCTCTGATTGTTGACATTACTACAATAGATATGCACCTATTGTTCGGTGGTACAGTAGGTGACACGCGTCTGTTGTTAGGTTTGACCGAGTTTTTGAGTTTTATTATAGTCACTTTTGTTGAAGCGTGTAACGAGGACAATGGGTACAATTACCTCCTTTGAAAAGCGGGTGTTTTGAAAGGTGTTATTTTGAGATATATGTTGAAATACTCTTTTGACTAGCAAACCAGTTGAAACCAGTTTCATTTGTTAGCATTATCCAATCACAACTTGTCTTTTAACGAATGCATTTGAATATGTGTTATAAGATAAAGAAAAGTGTATTTTTAATCATTATCTGCAACAATTGCGTTAGAAGATGAACACTAACGACAAGAAACAAGATGTCTACTTCAGTTGGAAATATGTTTTAAGATGCGAATAGTTTTGATGAAACAATAGTAAGAAAATCTAACCACTGGTTTAACAGTCGTACGGAATGTGTTATGGATGCTAAAAGTTCCTTCTGTGATTTAACTAACAGTACCAAGCGAATAATTAACAGAAAAATACGACCATCTCGTGTTCTCGTGGATGTAGATGATAACAGAATATGCTTAGAGAATCTGTTATCACTGAGTTATGCGTTTGAGATATGTAAACTAACTCAGCGACTTTCTAAGGAAATGTGTATGGGATGTATGTTTGATGAGGAAAGAACTCATACTTGTAAAACATTGTCCCACCTTGATATGATTAAACGCTACTACCAGATGGCACTGACAGAACTGAACGAAATCGACGTCAGTGCCAGGTGGATATGCCTTGTTTTTGAACATCCTGATGTTTCAGAAACCCCAGGTTTTATTTTGTGTCAGTACCAATGTAAAGACTATTTGGATATTAATATTAAAACTGTTGAGTGGATGGAAATACTAAAAGAACAAGTATTGAACATGCTGCGTTTGGAAGATAGATTTGTAAAGTGAACATGTGTGTAGATATAAATTAACATCACAGAATACATTAGTTCAGTTCAGTTATGGAACGCAAAGTGAAAACAAAGCTCAACGAAACTGAAAAGAATAAACTTAAAACGTATTATAGTAAAGCCAGAGATTCTGGAGCTTTCTACGGTCCAAAGAAGTTTCACGGCGCTTTGAAAAGACGTGGTTTGCAAACGTACAATTTGGCTACAGTAACACAATGGCTGAATGACAAATATGCGTACAGTTTGCACAAACCAGTGAACCGTTCATTCAAGCGTCTCCGAGTTCCGAGTTAACAAAAAGGATGAGATGTTTGATATGGATTTGATGGAGGTTAGTCGTCATTCAAAGGTTGATAATGGAGTTAGGTATCTGCTTATAGCTATTGACATTCTATCAAGATATGCGTGGGCCATACCACTAGTTAACAAAAGACCGGAGACAGTATTAGACTGCTTCAAAACTGTTTTAAAAGACGGGCGAATATCCAAGAAAGTTCGGGTAGACAAAGGTACAGAGTTCACTGGAGTATTCAAGCCGTTTCTGACAAAAGAAAACATTAAACTGATTGTCACGCAGAATGAATATATCAAAAGTAACTATGCTGAGAGGTATATTAGGACTCTTCGGTTGCTTCTTGCTAGGTATACGACTTATAACAATACACAAAAATACAAAGACGTTTTAGCAGATCTAGTGCATAATTATAACAATACAGTACACTCGTCTCTGGGACTTTGGGCACCGGCTGATGTAAATAAAGCGAACGAAGTTAAAATGTGGAGTCATCTGTATGTCGAACCCATGGTTAAGAAACTTAAAGTAAAGAAACCATTAGCAAAATTTGTATTTAAAGTGGGTGATTTAACGAGAATCAACTATTTGCGTAAATCATTCACAAAGGAGCAGGACTTGAGGTGGACAGAAGAGCTGTTTAAAATACATTCTAGAAGTAGACGACAAGGTATTCCAGTGTACAGACTGAGAGATTTTCACGACGAAGTGCTGAAAGGTATAGTTTATACCGCCGAACTTCAAAAAGTGACTAAAAATCAAGACATTCTGTGGAAAATCGAGAAAGTACTAAAGAAGACAAAACGACAGGGGAAAGTGTATTATTTGGTTCGATGGTTAGGTTGGCCACCTAGTTTTGATTCGTACGTAGACGAAGGTGAACTGAAAACGGTGTAAGTCATGGAGAAGTATGTTATATTGAAGAGCACTGATTCAAAAGAAGTGTTTCCTGACAACAACGCCTATTGTTTTCGCGTATAGTTAAACCAGAGACTAATGTTTGAAGGTGTTTGGATCGTGTATCTTGTGGAACTTAATTTTGGGAAAATTGATGTTCATGGTATGAACGATTTACAAGTAGACGTGCTGTGTAATCTGTGCGATAGCAGTATAGTGGGGGATGCTTTGGTTCCACTGAGACGTGTCGATTTACGCGACGGTCCTCGTTACGAGTTTAACACACTGTGCAACATGGCTGTTGTAGTGTGACTGGATCCTATACAAAGAACCCTTTCAACTTCCAGAGTTCATTTGTGAAAACTGGGTCTTTGTATTTGGACGGTATGAGCATACCAGGTAGACCAGTAGAAGCCGAAGACATAAGCGCCTACGTGAATTTATTCGAGGGAGTCAACAGATGGGGTCAAGACAGTGGAAATTACATTAAAAGATCCGAATTTGTTTTGGGTCATGGATTGTTTGTGTTCAGTCTAGAACCCGTGTTTGTTGATTCTGATTATTTAAGCTTAATTAAGAGTGGTAATTTACGGTTAGAAGTACAGTTTAAATCAGCACTGAAAAACAGTCAGTTGCATCGTGTATGGGGAATTTCCTAGCTTGATTGAAATTGATCATTCTAGAAACGTATTTGTGAAGTAGAGAACAAACATGAATGCAAGACAGATCAAGTGTGTGGTAGACTGTGACCTTGATCTTCGGTCACGTATTGTCGGTGTGTACTCAAGCGACACCCTCTAAGACATGTGGGTTTTATTGTTTGTATTATTTGTTACAAAAATGTAAAACTGATCTGATAATGAAAGATATTGTGAATCAGTTCGGTGAAGATACATTACAGAATGATGTATTTGTATCTAACTTCATATGTGGCTATTTTAGATATTGCACACCATTATGTATTGCATGTAAATACTAGTATGTTGTTTGTAATTTAAACATAGGCGGTAAAATGTACAGAATCAAATATATATATTCTCTCTCGAATGTTAACACCTTTCCTTGTAAATAAAACAGTTTTAAAATAATAAAATAATTTCATCACACGATTCTGGTTTGTTATATTTAACATTATTTTAGTAGATAGTAGTATAACTGAAGGGAGAGTACTCTATTTGCATAAACTTTCGTTACTACGCAGTACGACAGCATGTTTGTTATTAGTGTTTTGTTTTCTCTTTTTTTCTTGTCAAGTGTTTATACTTTTAAGTTTGGACAAATCTGTACAGGTTCACCACTGATGATATGTAGCCCATTTAGTGGTGTTTTAAGTCATATAAAGGGAGCGAAGTACCCACATGTTCGCGTGATTGTGATAAGAGGCAGTGGAGGTAACATCGTAGTAGATTTGGAAACGTTCCCATTATTGGGCTTAATTAAAGGTGGAAGAGCGACCTGTGAATCCGTGTTAAACAAGAAACCGAAACACGAACTCATTGTCAACGACGAAACTTGCAGTAATTTATTTATTTTTTATTAATTTTTTTTTAATGTTTTGTTTTAAGAATACATTATATTACAACATATACCATACATAAGTAAAAATATTTATTTATTAATTTTATTTTTTAAATAACATTTTTGAGAGTACTACTACTTAACACCTATAATACCTGTAATACCTGATGGGAACAGTGACTTAGTATACAAAAGACAAAGATATTTGTTGTTAAATAATAAAAAATAATAAAAATGGTTTTAGTAAAAATTTGTATAGCAGTACATTCTAGATTTTTTTTTTTTTTAAATATAAAAACATATTTAGTTTTTAACATGATAAAATTAATAGAAATTGCTTTAAGTACTGTAATCATTTTAAAAACTTATTTTACCTCCCTCCTCCTACTCAGCATTCCAAACCCAGTCCAAGGCCGAAGCCCACATGTCTGACACTGAATCTCAAACAACGAACACAATGGCAATACCCAAAGGTACATTTTATTAATGTATTTGAAATAAGACTTGTTAAATTGTTTAATTATAATTTATTACTTACTAATTTTAACCAGTGTTAGTTACTAACCTTTAATTTTAATAATTTGTTCAACTTAATTTCCTAATTCATTCTGAGTAATCAAAGGTAATGTTGCTCTTCTTTGTGTTTTCAAAAACTGCGTACTTATTTGTTGTTTTTGTGTTTGAATTTTAAAATTAAATGTTTCTACTATTCATTTGAAATAACTACTTTTGATCTAATTCTTTCGTTTGTTTAATTTGTTAACTAATATTTACTAATTTGCATGTTTATTTGAAATAACTAATATTTACTAATTTGTTTAACTAATATTTACTAATTTGCATGTTTATTTGAAATAACTAATATTTATTAATTTGTTTAACTAATATTTGTTAAGTTAATTACAACATACTTTTTTTTCAGATTTTTTGTCTTCTTCCTCTGGAAACACTGTCAATTCTTGTACTAAAATGAAATGTATTTTGCCCATCTGTGTTTGTATGGTGTTAATTTTTTTTATTATTTTCATACTAAAATTTTGTTTTAAAAATAACTCACTGAATGATTTGAATATTGTAAAAAATCGAATTTATTTGTCACCATGTGAAAATGAAAGTGTAATATATAAATATTTACATGCATACAGTTTTAATTGATAATCATTAAACCTTATTTCCTTTTTTTCTTTTAACTGAAAATAACTCAACCTTATTTCCTTTTTCTTTCCAGAACCTTCATGGATGAACATTTTTGTTCTTGTGTGTGTGTGACTCTTCTTTTGTTAGTGTTGTTGTTGTTGTTGCTGTTTAGTTACAAAATGTTTTCTTGTTCTTGTCGGTCAACTCCCTCTTTTCATGTTGTTCCAACCTCCCCTCCTCCCTCCCCTTCTCCTCAGACTGAACCCAAAAGACTTGTTTCACCTACCCTCCCTTCTATCCCTCTTCCAGACACTCCCTCCGCTCCTCTTTTACATACTCCTCCTGTACCTCTCTTTGATATTCTTTCAATCCCCACAAGCTTCACTTTGACACCAATCTGCTCTCCTGCTGTTGCTCCTGTCACTGCATCTATGTCTGCTGATACCACTCCAACCCACTCTCCTGCTCCTGTCACTGCATCTGTCAATCTTACTAGTTCACCTCTCTTCCCCCAAATATTTTCCCCTTGGGTGCCTTTTGACAATAACTCTGAGGAAGAAATTGAACTTTTTACTCTTAAAAATGCCTAAGTGCTGTCTCTGTCTCACTATTCTTTTCAACCCGTTGGCTCTTTGTTTATTTACAAATTAATATTGATTATTTACAACTTAAAGGTCCAATATCATAGTTACTGATAATTTCTGATTACACCTGTATGTGTTATGTCTAAACACTTTTTTTTTTCTTTTTTTTCACAGAACACCTTTTGACAAAACTTTAAACATTATATAAATATTATTCTGGAGTTAATTAAGCAAAACAAAATTATGTTTGAGATTGATTAATTTGTAGTTATTTATAACAAATATGTGTAAAAATAACGAAGTATTGTAGACTGAACTTTGATATTGGACCTTTAATCATGGCTCACACTGAAACAAATTTTGGTTTAGCCAATTTTCCTTTGACATTATTAAAATGTGGGTAATATAAGGACACTTTTATTAATGAAAGACTAAATGTTGTATCCACTGTATAACAATTAGAAACTTAACAATGTGCAAGGGGAGCCCTGTTTAATATTGATTATTTATTTACAAATTAATATTGATTATTTATTAACAATTAATGTGATTATAAGTAAGAATTTACTTGTTTTATTTTATACCAATATACAAATTAATATTGATTATTATTAACAATTAATGTGATTATAAGTAAGAATTTACTTGTTTTATTTTATACAAATTATTGCTGATCTTTTTCTGCACAAATATACACATACACAACCAAATATACTACTTAACAGTAACTTTTTAAATTGAAATTTAGAATGTGGAGTTGTAATTTTTTTTTTTTTTTTTTTTTGGGGGGGGGGTCTTCTTTTTTACTTCATTATATACTACTTTGTAATGTCACTAGTGCCTTAATACTTTACACATATCTACCTCACAGTGACTTTTTAATTTACAATTAAAACCTCATTATTTAATAAAAAGAAAAGAATCAATACTCATTGTAAGAATTTACATGTTTTTTATTTATATACCAATTAATGTTGATTTTATAATGATTATTTTACAATTAGTGCTATTTTATAATCCAATTGATGTTGATTTTATAATGATTATTTTACAATCAGTGCTATTTTATAATCATTTACAATAAAACTTTATGATAATTTGTTTTGCTTTATTATATGTGGTATGTATACAAACAAGAAAAACAACTCCAGCGACTGAAATTTTGTAATGATCAAAGGACCCTGTTTCATAATTTCTAATACATGTATAAGTAATCAACACTTTCTAGGTAATACACAGTGTTGCTAATTTAAAAACAAAAACACGCTGTTGACAGTGTTGAAAATCAAAAAACTTTTAATTTTTTTTTTATAAATGAAATGAAATGAAACACTTTGCCAGGTAATCCATAGTGTTGGTAATCCAGTGTTTGTAATCAATTTTTAAAAAATGACACACATTACCATGTAATCGACAGTGTTGGTAATCCAATTTTTTTTTTTTTTTTAATGAAACACTTTGCCAGGTAATAATCCACAGTGTTGCTAATCGAAATTTTAAAAAAATTAAACAATTTTAAACAGCTAAATATAAGTTTGGATTAAATGAAATAAACTACAAAGTGTTTGTACTTAATGTTACTTGATAGGGTTGAGCTGGAAATCCTGGAATCTAACACTTATTCAATATAAGTGGGGGTCACTGCCTCATAATTGGAATGTGTAATCCTCTCTCTTTCTCGCAGAGCAGCTAACAGTTGCTGCCCCCTCCCTCTGCCTGCCTGCATGAATTGGGCCTGGTGTTCTAATCCTGGAGCTTGCCCTGTGATTGGTGACACGATTGTAACTGGTGGTTGGAAACTTCTTGGTGTTTCCTGTGGTTCCTTGTTATTTATTCCTGTTTAAAAGAAACAATGTTTTAATTTTCAGTAATGTTTTAATATCATTAACTATGTAGAAAAAGAAAGCTGTTTTATTTTTAAAATGCAGCAAACACATTTATTTACAGTTATATTGCAATCCAACATATAGTTAAGTATCTCGTATCAAGAGAGAGGAAACCTGCTGCTACTGCTACATGTGCTACTCTTTCTGCATAGCAACAAGGGATCTTTTAATACCATTAACTATGTAGAAAAAGAAAGCTGTTTTATTTTTAAAATGTAGCAAACACATTCATTTACAGTTATATTGGAATCCAACATATAGTTAAGTATCTCGTATCAAGAGAGAGGAAACCTGCTACTACTCTTTCTGCATAGCAACAATGGATCGTTTATATGTATCATCCCATAGACAGGATAGTACATGCCACGACCTGTGTTACACCATACAAGACTATACATACTATTACTACACTTATTATTTAAAAACTTACCTTGCTGTGCCTGCTCGATTCGTACCATCTCTTTTTGCAATTCAATTTCTTCCTCTTTCTCTTGAATAATTTGAAGAATTAAATTTTGCTTTTGCAAAAGCATTTTGAATGCCTCTGCGCTGTAGCTTAAATTTTTTTTTGTCCGTTTTTTTTTTGGTATTTGTTGAAATGGACGTAGACACGGTCGTTCTCTCGCCAGGTACTAACTTTAACATGGTCATTGTAATTGAAGAATATTTTTGAATTATTCATTTTTATAAAGTTTAAACAGCCTGAATATTTTGTCAAAGTAGCGAATAAATATTTCTTTCGAAGTAGCACATATTTTCCTGTAGCCTTCTTTTAATAAAACGTATTTGAATAAAGTACAATATCATTGGTAGATAACCCTTAGCCAATCAAATTTACCCGTAAATAGCCTTCATCTGACTTGCTACAGTGTGAGTGGTCAACAACTTGACTACATTTGTTTGCTTAACCTCATATTTACTCGTAAACCATTTTTTCCCACATCTTGAGTGGTAAACAACTTGTTGAGACATTTTTTATTTTTTTTAACCCTGATATTTGTTAAAAGTAAAATTTGTTCTTTGCTTCAGCTAACCGATCGTTTGAATTAGTTTCTTTTGATATAAGCATGCCTGTGCTGGATTTAGCAGGTTTATGTTGACTATAGATGTTCATATTTCAGCGATCGTGTATATTTCAATTAAATGGGGAATTCAGCGTGTTTTCGAAAGTACATTTCGGGCTCATTACTTATAATTCAAAACAAATATTCTGTTTTATGTACATAGCAAAACATGACCATTTTTCAGAAATTCCATAGAAACACCAGACTTCTAGGAGCCTTACAGTTTTAAATTTCTGTTTAGTAAGATAACGATGTTTAAATAACATGTATAAAATCTAAAAAAGACTGGATTAACAATCTGAAATAATATTTTCACAAAGTTCATTTTGAGTTCAGTTTTATAAGAAGAATACTAACGTAGCTCGGTCTGCTCCGTTTTTTTTTGTTTTTTTGATTTTAAAAAAATTGTTTAAAGCAATTTTCATATTTGAACCCCAATGTAAGACTTATCTAAAACACTTATGTAGTTACTTTGAACAGTTTTATTTATATTTATTAATTTCAGAACTAGCATTACTACTATATACTAACTAAATACATTGTTAATTTGATATAGTATACATAAAGGGAAGAAACCTACGTTCTACCTAGTTATAGTTATAATGTTATGTACTTATCATATATAGACAGAGTAATACATACGACGAGGGAGTACTAATTGAGTTCCTACAATAAACTTAAATATTTTATTGAACTACAAATTCGCAAAATACGAATATGTTCAAACAAACTCGAAATAGAAAAAAGAAGTCAATATTGGTGTTAAAGATGAATTACACTTTCTAATATAACTTTGCGGTTTCACAAATGGAAATATTCTATTACACAAACTTAATTAAACTAATTTCATATTTATTGTATGATATGAAAATTGACAGACCTTATTAATTTGACATCAATTTCACAAAGAAACATAACATCGGTTGTTTTGTTTTTCCATATGATTGAGCGAGTTAAATTTCGCTTTAATGTACACTGCTTTTAGTTTTAACAAATTTCATGACAGAAACACAGTTAGGACATTGACACAATAGTAAACGAAATTTTTTTTTTTTAAATTTCGTTATTTGTGCAAACCGGTTTTGATAGAGTTTGAAGGTGGGGTACCCCAAGAATTTTGGAAGTTCACTGGTAGCATTGACTTACTTTAAACAGATTATGATTGGCTAATAAAGCGGTTAATAAAACGCGGGAAATTTTTTTTTCTTATAAAAGACCATTACGTATAACAAAACGCCGACACTCTTGACTTGGAACATCTCTGAATTCTGCTTTACAACTGAAATTTAGCTTTTCCTGGAAGGTAAGTTATTTTACTTCAAAACTAAACTAAACAGCTTAAGCTACAGAATACTCCAATATTAATATCTACTACTATTTTATTTATATATATA
The DNA here is from genome assembly GCF_016097555.1 of Gigantopelta aegis. Classification (NCBI taxonomy): domain Eukaryota; kingdom Metazoa; phylum Mollusca; class Gastropoda; order Neomphalida; family Peltospiridae; genus Gigantopelta; species Gigantopelta aegis. The sequence goes on along the minus strand of NC_054707.1, from coordinate 76,516,458 downwards.
TATATATATATATATATATATATATATTTTAATTATGCGTTTGATATTCGCCTTAACTCTGAAAACATCATTATTAATGTGGAAAGTTTTGTTTAAATATTTTAAACGTTGGATACTATTTATTTAACTTGGTTTTGTTTGTTCGGTTTGGGGAGGCAATTATTTATTGTTCAGTAACATTCTTCTTTTTTAAATACCATTGTGTTTGACTGTAGCCGACAGTCTTGACTTGGAGCGTCACTGTTGTAAAATATCACTTTCAAGAAAACTGGTTAAAAGTTATTTATTTATTTATTTTTGTTTGTTTACAGGGCATTGGGAGTGTTCATAGCGTAAACTGTTTAACGTTAAAAATGTGATAAAAAAAACGTAAACAAATATAGTTGGTTTAATTTTTTTTTAGTAAAACACGAATAAACAATACTTTAAACTATTTGTCTTTAGAAGAATGGAATGAAATATGACCTCTCACACAACATGTCGAATATTGTCCTGTTATCTGTGCCAGTGTCGCTTTTCTGGACATTCTGACCTTAGACATAGAAGAAATTGTTTCAGTCAGTCACACATTTTTATATGTGAACTGTGTGGCGAACATTTTACCAGAAAAGATAACTATCACAGACATGTCAGAAGGTATCACGAAGATACGCTAAAATGTTCAAATTGCTCGTGTTGGTGTTACAGCCGATCCGAGTATATGAAACACGTTTCAACGTGTAGTAGATCTCAAACTTATGCATGTAATCAATGTCAATGTACATATTTAACGTCTAGGGAACTTGCATTACACAACACTCGAAACCATAAACCAACAAGAATATTTCAATGTTCTATATGCCTGGTAGACTTTATTAACGTACAGCCCTTAAACGTCATTTTAAAGTTTGTCGCACTCAGTCGGGAGGTGGGAAACAACGTTCCAGACAAACAAAACCAGCTCAGTCAGTCGGTGTTCAACACCAAAGCAAGCGACGGAAACCATCAGCTACTGTTAGTAGCAATGTTGACAACTCACCTCCATCCCAGGTTGATGTTGTACAACTCCCATCTCCACAGTCCCCTTCCCCACAACCCAAAGCTGATCAGATTCCTGACGAACCCCTTTCTCCAAACGGAGGTTGTAGCAGACAGGCATTAAGAGGTGACGTAAATGAATTTGACTATGACGGAACTGACCAAGACAAATCGGACTTGATGAGGTTTTTAGTTGTTCATCAACGTGATGTCATTAGTAATATCCAAGCACAGTTGAGAGAAATGCAGGCAGTTAAATGGGGTATTTGTGTGCAAGTTAAACTGTCAAAAATCAGTGTAGATGGTGTTCAGACGTTTGTTGAACCTTACTTTAAAAACAAAATGGTTGTAGCTACAGACACAGATGATCTAGAAGAACAATATACTACTGCAATGAATACAATATTGATTAGATTAGATGACTATGAAGGCGAAGCTTCAAATCTGAATTTCGAACAAGTAATAATCATGAAATTAACCGTTGTTAGATTTCAACCTTTCCGAGGTGCATCATATATCGAATTACCTCGAGAGTTCAAGCGTAAAAACAAAAGTATTCTTAACATTCAAAATGATGATGACAAATGCTTTCTGTACTGTGTCTTGGCGCATCTGTATCCTGCTCCACCACATTCCCATCCAGAAAGAACACATCATTATCTAGCATATGAACAAGAACTAAACATAAATGACATCGAATTTCCAGTTACACTGAAACAAATTGGATTATTTGAAAAAAACAATAACTTGTCTATAAATGTTTATGGTTACGAAGAAATTCCACCGATAGGTAGAAGTGAAACTAAAGAAACCCCACCTCCAAAAGTTGTGTATCCAATACGGATAAGTAAAGCACATAACGTTGTAGAAGACCGACACGTTGATCTTATGATGTTAACGGAAAATGGTCTTAACAATAAGCAAAAAGTTCATTTCTGTCTAATAAAAAGTTTGTCAGGGTTAACGGCTTCAACGGAATACAGTGATCGTCAACATTATATATGTAAAAAGTGTTTGTGGTCCTTTACGAGTGAAGACAGATTATACAAACACAAAGACTACTGTTATCACAATGCCCAGAAAATAATTATGCCTCCATTTGAGGAAGCTATAAAATGTTTTGATGTAAAACAAAAGTATAAAACACAGCGCATACCGTTCATTGTGTACGCGGATTTTGAGAGCGTGCTTGAACCCACAACTGAGAAAAATCGCATACAAAAGCATATACCGTGTGGCTATGCATATAAGGTCGTAAGTACACTAGATAAATACACAAAACCCTTGAAAGTCTATATCGGTAAAGATGCGTCGGAACACTTCATGGAAAGCATTTTAAATGAATATGAAGAAATAATGGATATTTTTGATAATCCCGTTGACATTGTGCTCACAGCAGAGAACAGATGTGAAATTGCTAGTGCTACTGTGTGTTATTTGTGCGGCGAGGAATTAGATTATAGTACACATATTGACCACGATCATCTCACGGGAAAGTTTAGGGGGGTCTGCCACGGATATTGTAATATGAACTTCAAACTAGAAAAAACAGTGGTATGCGTGCTGCATAACAGCGAACGTTACGATACACATTTGATTCTGCAAGCATCCACTAGATTTGCAGAGAGAAAGCTCAGTTGCATTCCACACAACACTGAACAATTTTTGTCATTCTCCATTGACAATCTAATCTTTGTCGATTCGTTCAAATTTCTGTCTGCATCCCTCGATTCACTGGCTAAAAATCTCGCTAATAAAGGAAAAGACAATTTTGTATATTTAACAAAGCATTTCCCCAACCACGTAGACATGTTAACCCGTAAACTACCTTTCTGTTATGAATACATTGACTCGTTTGAAAAATTAAGTGAGACTCAGTTACCCAGTCACAAAGACTTTTACTCACAGCTTACAGAAAGTAACATTTCTGACGTAGAATATGCTTTCGCCAAACAGATCTGGAATGAGTTTCATATCACAACTATGCACGAATTCATGAAGCTTTATGTTTCTGTCGATGTTCTCTTGTTATGTGATATCATGGAATCTTTTAGAGACATGTGTCTTAAAAGTTACGATCTCGATCCATATCATTACAAAAGTCTCCCAGGATTTGCGTTAGATGCAGCTTTAAAAATGACTAATGTAGAACTTGATCTGTTTACCGACCCCGACATGTATGGTTTCATAGAAAAGGGTTTACGTGGTGGTGTATCCATGATTTCACACAGATATTCCAAAGCAAACAATAAGTATATGACAGATTTTGATCCCAAAAAAGAAACAAACTTTCTTATGTATATGGATGTTAATTCTCTGTATGCTACCACTATGTTAGAACCAATCGCGCTCTGTGATTATGAGTTCATGTCACCCTAATAGTATATTGATATCAACTGGCGAGTTTAAATAGTGAGGGTGAATTGGAATACATTTTGGAAGTGGACTTAGAATATCCACGCGAACTTCACAACAAACATGTCTCTTTTCCCCGCACATCGTTTCACGATAACATACCCGCAGAAGACTTTTCCTCATACTGTAAACAGTTGCTGAACGAATTTGGGTTAAATTTAAACAAACCATCTGGTAAAAAATATCAACTGGCGAGTTTAAATAGTGAGGGTGAATTGGAATACATTTTGGAAGTGGACTTAGAATATCCACGCGAACTTCACAACAAACATGTCTCTTTTCCCCGCACATCGTTTCACGATAACATACCCGCAGAAGACTTTTCCTCATACTGTAAACAGTTGCTGAACGAATTTGGGTTAAATTTAAACAAACCATCGGGTAAAAAATTATTTTGTACTTTAAAAAATAAAAAAAACTATGTCATTCACTTTGCCACTACAATTATATTTAAAACTTGGGTTAAGATTGAAACGCATTCACAAAGTGTTAAGATTCAAGCAGTCAAAGTGGATGAAACCTTTTGTTGAACAGAACATACAAAAACGAAAGCATTCTACTGATAAGTGTTCACAAGACCTATACAAAGCAATGTCGAATGTCTGTTACGGAAAATTCATTGAATCAGTCAGAAAATACAAACAGGTTGAACTAATCACACAAAGAGAGCGACTAAGACGGTACGCCGCTAAATCCAATTTCAAATATGTAAATATTTTTTCGGAAGACTTGGTTGCAGTCGAACTGCAAAGAACCACAGTTACTTTAGACAAACCTATTGCAGTAGGATTTTGTATTTTAGAACATGCTAAACGACACATTTTATCTTTCTATTACGAGACCATGGTCAAACAATACAACGACCGAGTCCGTCTACTCATGACCGACACAGACAGTTTGTTTATGGAAATCAAGGCGCCACCCGGTGAACCTTTGCTAGACCCCTACAGATTTATGCTACAAAATAACAAATTGTTTGACACGTCAAATTTCCCCCACGATCATCCATTATTTTCCATGACAAATCACAAAGTAACCGGACTGATGAAAGACGAAGCTGGTGGTTCAATAATTGATGAATTTGTGGGACTTCGAGCTAAAAATTATAGTTTTACAATCATTGATAAAAACACAAATACCAAAACTGAGCATAAAAAAGCAAAGGGTATCAAAAGGGGGTTCGTTAAAAAGTCTCTGAGGCATGAACTGTTTAAAGAATGTCTGTTTTAAAAAAAAAACGTTCTCTGCTACATTCAATTTGATTCGCTCATTTAATAATACCCTGTACACGATAAAGAACACTAAAATAGCTTTAATACCTTTCGATGATAAGAGATATATTTTAGCAGATGGTATTTCCTCGGTTCTTTATGGTTACAATCCATGATCACATTTTTGTTAACACTTACGCAGATGTGAATGAAAAGAAAGAAAGCATCATTTCAGGTATTTGTTCTTGTTTTGTGAACATTATATATAAGCGGGAGTATTGGGATTATGTTTATTTAGCTGTAAACTAAATAGTTAAAACATAATAATAATAATAATAATTAATAATAAATAACTATTTTCTATTACAGCATGGATACTCTATTCTACTACTTCCGAGTTGAAGAGCGAAACAGCAGAACCATCCTGTTTTATGATCACACATTATTCAGAAGTCGGCGTCGTTGTCTGCGTCGAGCATTGAGACATAACTTAAATCAATATAACAATGCACGAATTAAAGTAATTATGTGTACTGTTAATCCTATAAGTGACGTATCAACAACAACAGTTCACTGAGGATACTCTTTGAAACGATTCTGGTGTCGTTTTACCTGCGAGTTTTACCCGCAGCCATAAATCAGATGACAAAAGACAGATGTAAAGGTTGTGAAATAAACCACCCTTCGCAAGTACAGCACAGCTGTCTGATGTATTCAGCAAGTGATTCTATTGATGATTACTTCAGTGATACACTGGATTCGTTACCACACGAAGCTATTGTTCGCGACGCTGAACGCTTCCTACACATATACGAAACACGACGTTTTCATGAAATTAATATTTTGCCATACACCAGTGTTGAATGGATGAAAGAACATTTCTTCAATGAACATCGTCGTAACGTTCTGGAGCTTCTTTTGCGCGTACACATGGTGGAATGACATTGTTCTATCTTAAGAACTAAATATTCAAGCCACTACACTATAGAATAAATAATCAGGAAAACTATAGAAAAGAAACACTTTATTACATTTCAAGTTTCATATTTCAAGTTTCATCTAATAGTGCTCTAACAACTTTAATTTCTTAACGCCGGGAATGCCCGTGCTTGCTTTTCTTTTTAAATAAAACTGATTGTTCTTTTTGACAAAAGTCTGTATTTGTTTTCTGTGTTTACCACTTCCTTTCTGTGTTGATGTCAAGAGTTTGCGGGGTATTTGCAGCTCTTTCAGTCTGTTAATGAAATGAACATAGTCCACGGGTTGCTTTGTAAAATCAGTGTTCAATACAGTGTAGCGTATCAAGACTGGTATCTTAGATTTCTCAAAAGCGTGAGCATGTTTATCAATAAATTCGCCAGTATTATTCCAGAGTAATGTTCCCTTTTCAAACTGATCCTTTACAAACGTCCATAAAGCCATTAATTTCCCTATTTCACTTGTACTGGAAACACCTTGTAGTATGGCTTTTTGCAAAGAAAGCAGTAAATTGCTCGATGACTCAGCTGATTCACTTGTATTGTTATTTGGTGTAGTATTATCACCCGTTGAAGCAGTTTCAAGAGTATCGTCTTCACATTTACTCTTAATATATGTAGAATCACTCATCCGAGTCGGTGTATTGCTCCTCTTCAATAGATTGTTGTATGCCTCCCGGCTTAGTAGAACATGTGCTTTCGCCATTGTTCGCCTGTAATTGGTCAGTGTCGTTACCTTTTAGGTAGTTTAAGAGAGCTTCAATGCAACTAGGTATTATGAAATGGTGAAATCGTAACAGTCTGTGTTTTTCTTTTTGTTAACTGATCTATCGACCAGTTGACGAATGATCACTCTGTAGCGATACAGACGTTTTTGTACACTGTCCGAGATTGGAATGTTACCACGTAGAATGTTGTAAATCACTTCAATTAACGTCTGAAACTGTTCGGATGATGCGTGAATCAAAAGAGCACGTCTCTGTTTAATACATGCATCCTTGAGAAGTGTCAGATAGCTCAAATTGTCGTTAATTAAGTCTGTCATAATTTACAACATAATCGGATCTCCTTACTATAAAATAGTACGGTCCACCCCAACAATCTGGAATGTCGACACCACATGCGACAACACGTTTGAGCGAGTCAATAGCTTCAGACTTGCTTTTATACCACTGCGAACCCTCCGATAATACTCTCTCTGGTTTACCACGTGGGTACGCCACAATGATCCAAGATCCACCCCAACAATCTGGAATGTCGACACCACATGCGACAACACGTTTGAGCGAGTCAATAGCTTCAGACTTGCTTTTATACCACTGCGAACCCTCCGATAATACTCTCTCCGGTTTACCACGTGGGTACGCCACAATGATCCAAGTCAATAGCTTAAGAATGGCTCCACCCGATAATACTCTCTCCGGTTTTTACCAAGTGGGACCAACAATCTGGAATGTCGACACCACGTGCGACAACACGTTTGAGCGAGTCAATAGCTTCAGACTTGCTTTTATACCACTGATCCACCCCAACAATCTGGAATGTCGACACCACATGCGACAACACGTTTGAGCGAGTCAATAGCTTCAGACTTGCTTTTATACCACTGCGAACCCTCCGATAATACTCTCTCCGGTTTACCACGTGGGTACGCCACAATGATCCAAGATCCACCCCAACAATCTGGAATGTCGACACCACATGCGACAACACGTTTGAGCGAGTCAATAGCTTCAGACTTGCTTTTATACCACTGCGAACCCTCCGATAATACTCTCTCCGGTTTACCACGTGGGTACGCCACAATGATCCAAGATCCACCCCAACAATCTGGAATGTCGACACCACATGCGACAACACGTTTGAGCGAGTCAATAGCTTCAGACTTGCTTTTATACCACTGCGAACCCTCCGATAATACTCTCTCCGGTTTACCACGTGGGTACGCCACAATGATCCAAGATCCACCCCAACAATCTGGAATGTCGACACCACATGTCGACAACACAGCAGTGCGACAACACGTTTGAGCGAGTCAATAGCTTCAGACTTGCTTTTATACCACTGCGAACCCTCCGATAATACTCTCTCCGGTTTACCACGTGGGTACGCCACAATGATCCAAGATCCACCCCAACAATCTGGAATGTCGACACCACATGCGACAACACGTTTGAGCGAGTCAATAGCTTCAGACTTGCTTTTATACCACTGCGAACCCTCCGATAATACTCTCTCCGGTTTACCACGTGGGTACGCCACAATGATCCAAGATCCACCCCAACAATCTGGAATGTCGACACCACATGCGACAACACGTTTGAGCGAGTCAATAGCTTCAGACTTGCTTTTATACCACTGCGAACCCTCCGATAATACTCTCTCTGGTTTACCACGTGGGTACGCCACAATGATCCAAGATCCACCCCAACAATCTGGAATGTCGACACCACATGCGACAACACGTTTGAGCGAGTCAATAGCTTCAGACTTGCTTTTATACCACTGCGAACCCTCCGATAATACTCTCTCTGGTTTACCACGTGGGTACGCCACAATGATCCAAGATCCACCCCAACAATCTGGAATGTCGACACCACATGCGACAACACGTTTGAGCGAGTCAATAGCTTCAGACTTGCTTTTATACCACTGCGAACTCTCCGATAATACTCTCTCTGGTTTACCACGTGGGTACGCCACAATGATCCAAGAGTACTGTTTGCACATGTCGTATGCAATCGAACAAATGAGCATTGTCGTAGACAACATTGGTTTATATTAGTCTTTAGGAAAATACCCGTACGTAGTCGTCCATATTCGGGATTACTGTATGGTGCCACATCTACGAACAGATATCCATATGTTCGTGATTGCACGGCAACTTGATATGCCTCAGCAAAGTACTTAGACTGACCGGGAAAGATCTGTGAAGCAAAAATCTTATATTCATGCGCTGATCGCGCATTAGCCATTAACACGAACAAATGGGTATTTAAACTCATGGTTCGAGAACACGTTCCTTTAGGGTAAAGACTTTGGATAATACTCTCTCCGGGTAAAGACTAAAGACTTTGTTGTAATACCCAAATGATGCGACAGAGTAGAATAAAGTTTTAACATGAGTTGACTGTTGCATACTTCCATCATCAGATCGTCCAATACCAACACCATACGTTTCTGAGACTCGTCTGCCCACGTGTTTCAGCTCTTCCTGTGTCGGTAGTCCCTCGGTAGAACAATATGTTAGGAACAGAGTGTTGCATGTCTGTGTATACATCCTGCCATACTACATAACTATAAACAATGAGTTTAGGTGCTATATCAAACACAACGTTCGCATTTTCCAAAACACGTTTTGTAAAAAACATTTTCCCACTACCACTTCCACCTACTGTTGTAATTGTTGTAGGAGTCGTTATCTTTATAAGACATGTTTGTTCAGGCATAGTTTAGAGTGAACCTATAGCTACGAATCCAATTCAACAAATAAAGTTTTACGTTAGTGATTATTCATTTATTATTAGTACATGCACACATATTAAATTTAATCTATTGTTTGTCAAATTTATATGGAAACAAAACACTAGTTTTCATTTCCTTTCAAATTGTCAAATTTCATGAATAGTTTCACTAACTAAAATGTTTCTAAACCGCTTTTGAATGCACCCTGTCGTACCCATTGTCCTCGTTACACGCTTCAACAAAAGTGACCGGTTTCCTATCTATTTCGTAGCGACTATAATAAAACTCAAAAACTCGGTCAAACCTAACAGACGCGTGTCACCTACTGTACCACCGAACAATAGGTGCATATCTATTGTAATAATGTCAACAATCAGAGATGTCTCCATTGTACTGGAGTGGGGACCCATTGTTCCGGAGGTGCTTCTCCATTGTATTGGAGACGTATCCATTGTATTCCCATTGTTGTCCTCGCTACGTACAAAATATACTACTATCACCATATGTAGGTCGGGCAGTTGATGTAGAGAAATTAACTGCTCCGCTGATTCAGCAAGCTGATTTTACCAGCACGCTGAATTTTTCGCTGATTATCAAAAGTTATAAAAAGGCAGCGTTTAACGCTGGCCGTCAGTCTGGCTTTACCCTTACATTAGGTGGGTTGGGACCCATTTTGTTTATTTTCTAAAATTGTGGGGTTTTAAATAAAGAATTGGGATTAGACAGCCATTCTCACTAATAAGTAGTATCAATAAACATGATAATTATATTTGTCAATAATAATTAATTAGAAATTTATTATTTAGATATAGGTTGATAACCTTCAATCATAAATTGAGAGCCCAGAAGTGCTATGGTATTTACTATGAAAAGTTAACATTGAGATAAAGTGTCTTGAACATAGTGATATTATTCTGAGATAGGAATATGTAGTCTATTGAGTGAGAAGTATTGAAATAGAAGTTTAAGTGTAGTTTAATATTTTGCTGAAGTAGTGAAAAGTGGGATAGTTCACACTGTGTATAAGAGAAGATAGTGTAGAAGTAGTGAAGAGTGAGAAGTGAAATATAGTTGAAGTAGTTGTGGGTGATGTAGTGCCACCCTACTGAGTTTATAGTGTTTAAGTGTTAGTTGAGGGTGATGTAGTGCCACCTTTTGTTTAAGTAGTAGTTCAGGGTGATGTAGTGCCACCCTGTGTAGTTATTATAGTGTCGAAGTGACAGAGTGATGTAGTACCACTCTGAGTAGAGAAATATAGTACACAAGTAGTAGGATTGATTGAATGTTTGTTTAACGACACCCCAGCACAAAAATACATATCGGCTATTGGGTGTCACAAATGGTAAGTATATGAACATATTATTTATATATAGTTATGTAAAACCACAGTGTAAGGAGCTGTGGCGGGAAAGTATAATACAATATATAAAATCGAGTTAAGTATATATTAAAATTTTGTATACAAGTCAAAGTGTTTTAAAAACTTTACAAGTAGTAGGAAGTAGTGAGAGAGAGTATTAGATATAGTGTAGTGAACTGTAGTATTAAAGATAAAGCAATATATTAAAATAGCACATCTGAAATTAGAGTATAAGTAAATAGAAATTTAGTTATAATGGAAATAGTTGTGTAGTTGCATAATGTAGTTTAATGATAAAATAGGTAACCTGAATACTACTTACCTTAATGAATACATATAGCTGAGACAATGTTAGTTTTTAGCAACATTTAATGATATTGGTCAATGTGTATGACCTGAAAGTGCTTGTTGATAGCAAATATACAAATAATATAGTGAATTGCAAGAAGCATTTTATTGAGACTGTTGGAAAACTATTTACCCTTGTTGTTACATAATAACTGATTGAACTTTACAAATTTGTTGTGTCATCTTTGCCTTCTATAGTTATTTGCGAGTTTATTACCAGCCATTCACAAAACATTCAGACGCTCAGTCGTCACAATATATATATATATATATAACACATTTAAATATACATATTCATATACTTACCTTTGATACACGTGTATATCTTTTGATGCCGATGTATTGTTATATATTCATTCTACATACACATTTTAGTTCCTTATAGTCGAGTACCAACACCTATCTCAGACTGCGGCAGAGTTTATGGCAGAGCAGTGGCATCTTATCTCTGTACTAAAAGGGATTATTCCTTAACTACGGCGATGTTTGCCTTAACCTGTTGTAGGTACGCCCATTAATCAAACCTACCTATTTTAAATTAGAGAATCAGGTTGTCAAGACAAATTAGATCAATTATGCATTAATTAGAGACTCTAAGTAGCATTAAAGGCGCCGTCTCATATTTGCATAATCACAAAGAATAAGTTATTTTTTGTTTTCTGAAATGTAAAGATTATAACTTGAAATTACTGGTCGTTTTCATAATATAGACATTTTATTGCTATAAATAGGAATACAAATTATGTGTCACCCCGTCTGGCCTGTTAATTGTTAATATTTGTTGTTCATGTTACATAATTCTTATTTCTGTTTACCTCAAATAATCGAAACATATGGAATCTGTTAGGGTGAAGTTCTTATTACTAAATTAGATTCCAATCCCCTTTCAGTGATGATGAAGATGTGGAATCCAGTGGTAACATTGATGTTACGTGAACATTTAATTAGGTTTGTTAATGAGGGCCTAATGAGGGCTAATTCGCCATTTTCATGTTATTGATCTAAGTTAGGGGAGACCGGGGTCAGTTGTAACACGGGGCAAATGTAACAACGCTGACTACAACTAGCAGAAATTACGTAATCGTCAGATTTCAGCGGAGTTCTTCCGTGTTCTGGCTGACGGACGCTGACAAATAACCAAGGTAAATTATTTTACAGTCACAAAGCATAATTTTGAGCAGGCAAGTAAAAAAAGAGAAGATAATCTACTATTTTTTGCCTGTAAAAAAATATTCTTGTGATACGAGGTTGATAATTGTTCGCTAAAATGATTGATTGATTGAATGTTTGTTTAACGACACCCCAGCATAAAAATACATATCGGCTATTGGGTGTCACAAATGGTAAGTATATGAACATATTTGTATAGACTCATGTAAAACCACAGTGTAAGGAGCTGGGGGGGGGGGGGGGGGGAGTATAATACAATATATAAAATCAAGTTAAGTATATCTTAAAATTTTGTATAGAAGTCAAAGTGTTTTAAAAACTTTACAATTAACATTAGATGGAATTTAAACGATTCCAAAACATTTCTGTTGCCAAATATATCATTTCTTGTCGGCTTGAGATGATCACACTCCAACAAAATGTGCCGCACAGTCAGTTTACCCTGACAGTGTTCACACTGAGGAGGAGGGTCCTTCTTTAAAATAAATGAATGCGTCAAATATGTATGGCCGATGCGGGCACGGCATAAGACTACTTCATCCTTCCTGCATCGCCTGTAGGCTGACTGCCACTCTCCCAGGACTGCCTTGACAGAATGAAGCTTATTCACAACCGCACTGTCCCAATCATCTTGCCAAGTCGAAAAGATATATTGGTTAATATGAAATTTAAAATCACTGTAGAGGACACCAACATGGACACGGGGACTTGACAGCAACATCTGCCTTTTCGTTACCCTTAATGCCAACATGGCTGGGTACCCAACACAGTATAACATCTTTATTGGCAATTGATAAAAAGACACACTTTCGTATCACCATCCCAACTAAGGGGTGCTCCAATTTCATGTACTGTAGAGCTTGAAGACACGAAAGTGAGTCTGTAAAAATAATATACTTGGATGCATATGAATCCTTAATCTGTTCCAGGGCTTTAATGATTGCCCAAATTTCAGCAGTAAAGATTGATGCTGAATCGGGCAATCTCATGGAAATTATTGTGTCTGATGGAAACACTGTAGCACAAGCCACAGAATTCCCATCCCGTGATCCGTCTGTGTAAACAGGAATGTAATCACAGTACCGCTCTTGGATTTCCATGAAATGTTGTTTATAAATAACTGCATCTGTGCGATCTTTTTTTACATGCACAAGATCGAATACAATTTTTGGTGGTTTGATACACCAAGGTGGCAAAATAAAATATGAATGGCGTTTCCAAAATGTCTGTTAAATCAATGTTGGAAATTGATAAAAACTGCTTAATGCGAAGACCAAATGTTCGAATCGCATTCGGTTTCGCATCAAATAACTTCATATATTTATTATTAAACACCGCATTGTGTGCAGGATGTTTTGGCATTGATTTAAGCTTTGCACGTCTAGCACCCAAACTAGGTTCGTGTGCATCGACGTACAAGCTCTCCACAGGAGATGTTTTGAAAGCACCAAGACAAAGCCTAAGTCCCTGGTTGTGTATAGGATCTAGCATTTGCAAGTAAGACTTACGTGCTGACCCATACACAATGCACCCATAATCAAGTTTAGACCGAACTAAAGATCTATAAAGTCGGAGCATAACCTTTCGATCTGCTCCCCATTCAGTCTTACCAATAACCTTTAGGGTGTATAACACCAAATAAAATCCCATAGACGACCATAGTAACATATGGGGGTATAACAGTTAGATGCAACGTATCAATCAACATACACACAACATATATAAATACTAGAACACCTCACCCTTGAAATAAATCACAGAAAATGGGGGGTCAAGCTGCTAGTTTCTGATATAACAGGAAGCGTCCTTCACAACCGCTGTCCCGCACAAAAATTGACAAGCTTATTTTTATTACATCCCACCTATCTTTCAAGCATCACAGTATGTGGTACACTAACACTGGTTCAAATCAAATCATAGCAAGTTTTTGGTCACATAAGACAACACTTTATTACAACAAGTCCTGTCACATATGTCACCAATGGCATTCGAGGAACCATGAAGTGCTGTATCAAAAGTTGGGTGCACCTCGAACTCTGACCTGGACGAGATGCTATTTGGTAGACTACTACCTATACTGCTACCACACACTTTCAGAAAGTGTCCAGTGGGCTACATTTGAGGAGGACAGCCTTACATGTCCTAAAATATACAAACAAATAATTGATCAGAATTGTTTTAAATGCAGGGTGACAGTTTGAAATGTATATAGGACAATATTTGTAAATAAAAATTAAACATGTGATATATAACACATCTTGCCTTTTATTTTATTTATAATGAGTACAATTTATCACACTCATCTCAATTTAGTTGTGTATACTGTGTATCACTTACATGTTAGAACAAGCATACTGAATGCACTACATTACCTACTAACACAGAACAGAGTCGAATTTACTCTCGTAACCCAGAAATGAGAAAAATCAGCAAAAATGGATCAAATTAACCTATATTAATCAAACATTTAATCCAGTGTCAAACATCACTTCTCTTGTGCTGACTTGTACAAGACCAAGTACTGCTGGAATGCACACTAAATTGAGAAACAATGTCTGTTTCAAACATGCCTGGCAGATTGTTGTCATCAGCAGGATAAGTTTGAAAACACTGAACCAGTAATGGCTGCCCCTGTCCACATTAATTATAATCACTAGTAATTAGGTCAGCTGCTCTAAGTTTATCAGTTGTGAGCAGGTAACCCCAGTCATTTCACTAAGAGTACTTGAATGAAAACAACTGCATCCATATTATCTTAAAATTAAAGTAATTTAAAAATGCCGCCACTTACTACGAAAGGAAAATGTGGTTTCAAAAAGGGATATCTCCCAAACAACAAACACAGAACTTGTAGGAAACTAACAAAACCTAATGCTAAAAGTAGCAGGACAGTCAGACTGTGCAAATCAATGACTGAAAAGGTTATCAACTGTCATGCCCATGGAGTACAAGTGAGTGAAATGTCGACTGGTGAGCCGTATCGTATCGGCTTCTACGTTCCGTACCAGACCCACCAACTTAATTGGAAAAAAATTCAAAGAAAGTACCCGGCTCAAGGTAACTGATTTCATGCCTTAGAGTAGACACACTGCAAAATTTGACATACCTGATATAATAGTACTTATTTACATTCTATGGGTGAAAATTGCTAAAAAATGAACAAAATGATCGGGAAATTTATACCGAAATGTAACATTTTGCCCAAGAAATTATTTGTAAGGCCTGTCACATGCAGTTTGTTTCTTTGTGACAACTACACTTTTTCTGTAACCATAAACAAACACGCAACAAGTGTCACTCAAATATTTGTCACTGAAGTCAGATTACAGTAACATGCTACTAATCTAGCAAGTGGCCAAAGGGAGATAATCTAGTTTGACAATGCAATGTATATTAAAATACATTTAGCACTGCAGGAAAAAAAAGCTATTTTTTTAATTTTTTATATTTAACAGACCTGAAGCAAACACCTACAGAGTACTGCATATGGGGAGGTTGGAGGAGCTTATTAACACCAGTCAGGTCAAACATGCCGACTCGTCCCCTAATTGCTGCGGTGTGTTTCGCTTCGACTTTGATAGGGAAGAACGGAGGGGCATCTGTACACGGTTGAATGTTTTCTGTGAGAAATGCAGTTACCTCTCCAATACATTTACCTTGTATGACGAAGTGGAGAAAACTGAAGTAAGATCCAGGGGGCGGAGGGCAGCTCAGCCAAATGTGACAGTTCAGGTTGGGCTCACAAAAATGCCCATAGGTGCCGAAAACTTCCGTCTATTGTGTTTGTGCATGAATATCCCTGCACCATCAGCCAGTGGATGCCAAAGAACTGCAAACAAAGTTTGTAAAAACATAGTAACATCAAACACTGCAGACATGAAAGCCAGGAGAGAGACACTAAGGGACATAAACAAATTAAGGGGCTCCAAACCTAACACTGTCAACCTACAATGCGATGGCATGTACAACAATCCACTGTACTCAGGGGTTGGTAAAACACCTTATCAACCTGCGACCCAGGTCGTGTATACAGCAGTCGAACACAACACACACAAAAAGCAGGTGTTAGCAATTTCTACCAAAAACAAATTATGCTCTAAACATCACATTAGTACTTCTGAAACATGCCTGCAAGACCCAACATGCTCTCGTAACATCCCCATGTCAATGTCTATTGGAGATGAGAAAAAATGGGCTAAGGACTGTTTGGCACAATTAAAAAATGATTCTCTCGAAGTACAATACATGACAACGGACCCAGATGCCAAGGGATTTAAAGGAGCTGTCGAGATGTACAACGAAAACAATAACGAGATAAAACCCCAAATGTTACTAGACACCCGACATCTGTCCGAAAATCACAGAAAATTTGTAAAAAATTCTAAATTTGTCGAAAACATGATGCCAGGACGGACAGTGTCTAATAGAAAGAAAATGCAAATAAGATTCTCCAATGACATTGCCATGAGGTGCCAAGCAGAGTTTGAACAAGCTTACAAACAACATGCTGGAAACACTAAAAAATGTATGCATGCATTAAGGTACATTAGCGATGCCATCGCAGCCTGTTATCAAGGCGTACACAACAAATGTAAGAGACACTCATTTGTTTGCAAAAAGAAAAACTGGCTCGCAAAGAGTAGCTTTCTAAATTCTGATTTCAAAATTCCCAAATCCATACAAAACAACAAAAACCTTAGGAAGTGCATTGATTATCGTCTCGGCCCAAAAATGTTGCACCTTACAAAATTTAACACAAACACACAAAAATGTGAAGCTGTGAACAAATGCATTCGAAAATCTTTACCCAGACACACCACCTTCAGCAGGAATTTCGCAGCTAGGGCCCACAGTGCAGTCCATACCATTAACAATGGGCCTGCAGAATCTTTACTCTTACTTTCAAAAGACATGGGCTGTACGTTTTCTGCCGGCAGTAAAGTTGTTGCAGATCTCTCTAAAGTTGAAACACTGCGAACTCAGCAACTGAATAGAAAGAAAAAAAACACGTACAAAATTAAACGATGTGAAAAGAGAAAGGCCCTCTATGAAATGTATGAAAGACACCAAAACGATGAACTGTATGAAAAAAATAGCCTTATGCGAAATCTAGTTCCGAAAACCGCACAAAATAGTACGAAAAAAAAATGTAATAATAAAAAATATAATAAATAATGTACAATCTTACATGTACATACAATGGAAATAGTATAATTTAGTATTTCACAGAAGACAGTGTGGCCTGTGCCCTTTGTGACACCACCACCCCCCCCCCCCCCTGGTCTTTACAATGTACCCTGTCACTGTTACTTGCATGACTCTCCAATACTAAGTGCTCAGGATTAATACACCGCCGATTATGGCACAGATGGGAAACTTCTAAAACACCGGCATATGCAGCCATGTCAGAAGGAAGTAGCTTGTTACAGATCATATAGGCAAGTCTGTGAGCTTTCTCTATTTTTGGTTTGTCCATTTTAGGCCAGTTAACTTTCTGTCTGCCATAACCAACTTCATTCACAGATCCTAACCATACTGTACAGTCATATTTTCCGACATGAAAATCACTTTTCCTGTCCAAAAGATATTGCAAGTGTTGAAAAAAAGTTTCCATAATAACTGACACAAACAATGTTGCTTCAAGTGAAAAGCAAAACCAGAATAAATTATTATAATTATGTACCGCAACAAAATGTGAAATTCCTGTATAGGGTGTATAACACCAAATTAAATCCCATAGACGACCATAGTAACATATGGGGGTATAACAGTTAGATGCAACGTATCAATCAACATACACACAACATATATAAATACTAGAACACCTCACCCTTGAAATAAATCACAGAAAATGGGGGGTCAAGCTGCTAGTTTCTGAGATAACAGGAAGCGTCCTTCACAACCGCTGTCCCGCACAAAAATTGACAAGCTTATTTTTATTACATCCCACCTATCTTTCAAGCATCACAGTATGTGGTACACTAACACTGGTTCAAATCAAATCATAGCAAGTTTTTGGTCACATAAGACAACACTTTATTACAACAAGTCCTGTCACATATGTCACCAATGGCACTCGAGGAACCATGAAGTGCTGTATCAAAAGTTGGGTGCACCTCGAACTCTGACCTGGACGAGATGCTATTTGGTAGACTACTACCTTTAAGATATTGAGGGCCTTTAAGCCCTTCTTTTTTTACATACTGTAAATGAGGAACAAAAGATAGCCTCCTGTCAAAAATAACCCCCAGAAATTTGGTCTCCTCCACAACTGGAACCGGAGTTTTGTCCAGAAACAGCTGTGGATCTAAATGGTGACCTCTTTTCTGGCAGATATGCATACAGACTGTTTTTGACTTTGAGAATCGAAATCCATTGTCAGTTGCCCATTGTTGAAGTTTATTCAAACAAAGCTGCAACTGACGTTCAATGATACTCATACTGGACGACCTGTAGCAAATCTGAAAATCGTCGACATATAACGAGCTATCAACGCCAGGTTTTAAACACTGGATGATGCTGTTAATTTTCACGGAAAATAAAGTTACTGACAGGATGCTACCTTGAGGCACACCCATCTCTTGGGAGTGAGAATCGGATAACGTAGATCCCACTCGTACCTTGAAAGACCTATTCTGTAAGATATTCTGAAGCGAAATCCTACCCTGTCGATAAGAAAGCCATAAGCAACAAATTTGGCACGTGCAAATACATTCAATAAAACTACAGTAAACGAGTGTTTTCACAATCTTGCTAAGGTATTGGAACGATACACGTTTGAACCACAAAAACATTTACAATATGGACGAAACAGGCGTTACAACTGTCCAA
Organism: Gigantopelta aegis; assembly: GCF_016097555.1. Taxonomy (NCBI): domain Eukaryota; kingdom Metazoa; phylum Mollusca; class Gastropoda; order Neomphalida; family Peltospiridae; genus Gigantopelta; species Gigantopelta aegis. Next base: position 76,497,664 of record NC_054707.1, on the reverse strand, counting down.
CTGCCTGATTGCATCCACCGGCCTCGATGGCGTCGTGGTAATGTCATCGGTCTACAGGCTGGTAGGTACTGGGTTCGGATCCCAGTTGAGGCATTGGATTTTTAATCCAAATACCGACTCCAAACCCTGGGTGAGTGCTCCGCAAGGCTCAATGGGTAGCTGTAAACCACTTGCACCGACCAGTGATCCATAACTGGTTCGACAAAGGCCATGGTTTGTGCTATCCTGCCTGTGGGAAGCGCAAATAAAAGATCCCTTGGTGCCTGTCGTAAAAGAGTAGCCTGTGTGGCGACAGCGGGTTTCCTCTAAAAACAAAAAAGTGTCAGAATGACCATGTGGTTGACGTCCAATAGCCGATAAGATAAAAAAAATCAATGTGCTCTAGTGGCGTCGTTAAACAAAACAAACTTTTGATTGCATCGCGGCTAGAAAAGGGCACACACAAGTGAGTGAGTGCACTTACATCTCAGGAGAGAGGTACATTGCATGTGCCATCGCCATTTACGCAGGAAACAGCGTCACACCCATATTTATTTTTCCAATGAAGACGTTTCAATCACACTTCATACAGGATGGTCCTCCGGGCTGTATGGGCACGGCAAATGGGTCAGGTTGGATGCAAGAAGACGACTTTGTTGTGTTTCTCAAGCATTTTGTAAGCCATGCTAAGCCAGACAAAGACTATCAAGTTCTTATTTTAGATAATTATGATTCTCATCTTTTTATAGTCTCTTAATGCTTGCAAAGCATCTTTATTCTTCTTTCACTTCCCCCTCATACATCGCATAAACTCCAGCCATTCAAGAAAGCAGTTAATGGTGTTTGTGACACTTGGATGTTAAACAATCCCACCCAAACAATGACTATATACCATATTCCTGGGATAGTCCCTATCTATCACACCTAAAAATATGTCAGGGTTTTCCTGTACAGGAATCGTACCACTCAACAGGGATATATTTGGATGATTTGGAGTTTGCCCCATCATTTGTCACAGACTGTCCAAACTCTGTTGCAGCTAGCAGTGAACCGGTTGCAACTACCTCAGCTTCCTTCATCAGTGCATCCAGCAGCTTCCAACAGTGAACCAGTAGCAAGTACTTCAGCTGTTTCCAACAGTGAACTAGTAGCAAGTACTTCAGCTGCGTCCAACAGTGAACTAGTAACTAGTATTAAGTACTTCAGCTGCCTCCAACAGTGAACCAGTAGCAAGTACTTCAGCTGTCTCCACATGTGAACCAGTACCAAGTACTCCAGGTGCCTCCAACAGTGAACATGTAACAAGTACTTCAGCTGTCTCCAACAGTGAACAAATAGCAAGTACTTCAGCTGCCTCCAACATTGAACCAGTAGCAAGTACTTCGGCTGCCTCCAACAGTGAACAATATTAATTACTTCAGCTGTCTCCAACAGTGAACAAGTAGCAAGTACTTCAGCTGCCTCCAACATTGAACCAGTAGCAAGTACTTCAGGTGCCTCCAACATTGAACCAGTAGCAAGTACTTCAGCTGTATCCAACTGTGAAACAGTATTAATTACTTCAGCTGACTCCAACAGTGAAACAGTATTAATTACTTCAGCTGTCTCCAACAGTCAAACAGTATTAATTACTTCAGCTGCCTCCAACAGTGAAACAGTATGAATTACTTCAGCTGCCTCCAACAGTGAACCAGTATTAATTACTTCAGCTGTCTCCAACAGTGAACCGCTAGCAAGTACTTCAGCTGGCTCCAACAGTGAACCAGTAGCAAGTACTTCAGCTGCCTCCAACAGTGAACCAGTAGCAAGTACTTCAGCGGTCTCCATCGGTGAACCAGTATTCACGTGACTGTGTTGATTTTCAGATGAGATACTACTAGTAGTAGATGACCAGGGCTCGAGGTTACAAAACTATTTTCATGCTGAGCGTAGATATTATTTGTGTTAAAGAGCAAATGGTCTTAAATTCGTGTTTAGCAGCCAGCATATCTACATGATGATGTCACACAAGGTGCATTACTTATGTTATTAACTTGGCTCTACGATGCCATTTATTTTTTTATGCTCAGCGGAGTTGAATAAGAAAAATGGTTTGTAACCTCGAGCCCCGATACAAAATATACCAATGACCATGTCGATGTGTTATGGTGTTCTACTATATTTATGTAGGTCTAAGGACTAAAATTTCAACTCTCCTATTTACCAGTGCATTAATGATCCACTAAATAGATATACAACGTAGATCTATATGCATGTGCAGTTGCTGACAAGGCACAGGTTTTGATTGATTGAGTTGGGTTTAACGCCATTTTTCAACAGTATTTCAGTTATATATGGCAGTCAGTTAACCTAAGTGTTCCTGGCAACCCCCAGTACTAACCAGTTATTTGCAAGTAAAGGCACAGGTAGATCTACATGTAGATGTACTCCTTTTCATACCCGGACTCAGCTAAAGATATTTTAAAGTGAGCTGCAACTCAGACGATGCACTGATGCTATCTATAGTTCAGACATTTTACAAATTGCCGCATTAAAACTTGCGATTTCCAAGTTTATTTATAGGTGTAAAATTAGTTCTCAAAGTAGCCAGAGTGCACAATATGACGTCTACAACACTTGCACATTCGGTGCTCAACTGTAAATTTCGAATCCACATCAAAAATGGCTGGGTACGCCCCTGTCCAGTACCAGGTACTTCAGCTGCCTCCAACAATGAACTAGTAGCAAGTACTTCAGCTGCCTCCAACAATGAACTAGTAGTAAGTACTTCAGCTGCCTCCAACAGTGAACCAGTAGTAGGTACTTCAGCTGTCTCGAACAGTGAACCAATAGCATGTACTTCACAGACCTCACCTGGCATTGTGAAAAAGCCAAGTACACGATATTGAGAAGGCGTAAAAACAGGTGCAAAGAGCAGCATAAAAACAAAATATTACACCCTAGAAAAAGGAAATTGAAACACAAGTGTCACTGGCTTGTCTCCCTAAGACAGGAATGGTGATACGAAAGTGTGTCTTTTTATCAATTGCCAAATAAAGATGTTATATTTTGTTAGGTACCCAGCCATGTTGGCATTAAGGGTAACGAAAAGGCAGATGTTGCTGTCAAGTCTGCTTTGAACTTGCCCCGTGTCCATGTTGGTGTCCTCTACAGTGATTTTAAATTTCATATTAACCAATATATCTTTTCGACTTGGCAAGATGATTGGGACGGTGCGGTTGCGAACATGCTTCATTCTGTCAAGGCAGTCCTGGGAGAGTGGCAGTCATCCTACAGGCGATGCAGGAAGGAGGAAGTAGTCTTGTGCCGTGCCCGCATCGGCCATACATATTTGACGCATTCATTTATTTTAAAGAAGGACCCTCCCTCTCAGTGTGAACATTGTCAGTGTACACGGACTGTGCGCCACATTTTGGTGGAGTGTGATCATCTCGAGCCGACGAGAAATGATATATTTGGCAACAGAAATGTTCTGGAATCTTTTAAATTCCATCCAGAATTAATTGTAAAGTTTTTAAAACACTTTGACTTCTATACATAGTTTTAAAATATACTTACGTTGATTTTATGTATTGTATTATACGTTTTACCCACAGCTCCTTACACTGGTTTTACATAAATATATATTAATATTTTCATAAACTTACCATTTGTGACACCCAATAGCCGATGTGTATTTTTGTGCTGGGGTGTCGTTAAACATTCAATCATTCATTCATTCAAAACACCTGTGTTCAGCTTGTACGTCGATGCACACGAACCTAGTTTGGGTGCTAGACGTGCAAAGCTTTCTCTGCAGTATACTACAAAGATTAAATCAATGCCAAAATATCCTGCACACAATGCGGTGTTTGATAACAAATATATGAAGTTATTTGATGCGAAACCGAATGCGGTGTTTGATAATAAATATATTAAGTTGTTTGATGCGAAACCGAATGCGATTCGAACATTTGGTCTTCGCATTAAGCAGTTTTTATCAGTTTCCAACATTGATTTAGCAGACATTTGGAAACGCCTTCATATTTTATTTTGCCACCTTGGTGTATCAAACCACCAAACATTGTATTCGATCTTGTGCATCTAAACAAAGATCGCACAGATGCAGTTATTTATAAACAACATTTCATGGAAATCCAAGAGAGGTATTGTGATTACATTCCTGTTTACACAGACGGATCACGGGATGGGAATTATGTGGCTTGTGCTACACTTTTTCCATTAGACGCAATAATTTCCATGAGATTGCCCGATTCAGCATCAATCTTTACTGCTAAAATTTGGGCAATCATTAAAGGGACATTCCTAAGTTTGCTGCAATTTTTAAGATATTATCCACTAACAAAAACGTTTTAACGATTGTAATTACATATCAAATATATTTTTCTGGATAAAATATTACTGGCTATATATAAACGTGTTTCTGATCGTTCTAATATTAGTACTAGGTTAAATTTCATTTTATTTCCTAAAATATTAATTCTTACAAATATTAAGACGACCAGAAACACATTGAATATACAGACACTGATATTCTAAACAAGAAAATATAGTTAATATGTAAGTTTAATCGTAGAAGTATTTTATTAGTTGAAAACATCTTACAATACAGCAAACTCAGGAATGTCCCTTTAAAGCCCTGGAACAGATTAAGGATTCATGTGCATTCAAGTATATTATTTTTGCAGACTCATTTTCGTGTCTTCAAGCTTTACAGTACATGAAACTGGAGCATCCCTTATTTGGGATGGTGATACGAAAGTGTCTTTTTATCAATTGCCAATAAAGATGTTATATTTTGTTGGGTACCCAGCCATGTTGGCATTAGGGGTAACGAAAAGGCAGATGTTGCTGCCAAGTCTGCTTTAAACTTGCCCTGTGTCCATGTTGGTGTCCCCTACAGTGATTTTTAAATCTCATGTTAAGCAATATATCTTTTCGACTTGGCAAGATGATTGGGACTGTGCGGTTGCGAATAAGCTTCATTCTGTCAAGGCAGTCCTGGGAGAGTGGCAGTCATCTTACAGGCGATGCAGGAAGGATGAAGTAGTCTTATGCCATGCCCGCATCGGCCATACATATTTGACGCATTCATTTATTTTAAAGAAGGACCCTCCTCCTCAGTGTGAACACTGTTAGTGCGGTACATTTTGGTGGAGTGTGATCATCTTAAGCCGACAAGAAATGATTATTTGGCAACAGAAATGTTTTGGAATCGTTTTAAATTCCATCAATGTTAATTGTAAAGTTTAAAAACAAATTCGACTTCTAAGATATACTTAACTTGATTTTATATATTGTATTATACTTCCCCCCACCCCCACCCAGCTCTTTACACTGTGGTTTTACATGAGTGTATATAAACATCTGAAAATGAAAGAAATCGGGGCCGCAGCTAAGATTTTTTGTTTGGGGGAGGGGGGGGGGGGGCAATTGAGTTGTTAATAGTCTAAAAACTCCTTTTCTTTAAGTTTCTATCATACTTTCCGAAAAAAATTCCCATGCTGGCTACGGCCGTGGAAATGTATTTAAAGTTTAAAAATGCGATTGCATGCAAAGAGAAAAATTAATAGAAAATGTCAATTCGAGAAAAAACTAATTAGAATTAAGCCTGTAAAGAATAAATGAATGTGTGTCGTTAAACAAACATTCATTCATTCATAATAACTATAACTATAAATATATATTGTTTGAATTTATGACATACAGTCAGTTACGTGCATCATATTAATTTTAACTAGATTGAATATTATCACCTAAATCTCGACTTTAAAATGCCAAATGCACGCTCTATGGTGTTCCGTGTCTTAATTTGTGATTTGTTGTATTTCTCCTCTGCTCTGCATGTTGTTTCCAAAAGTGGTGTCATTAACCATGGCCTGCATCCGTACCTGGTGAAAATAAAGTGTATTACATATATGTAATGATCAGTAATAGTAAATGTAAGGATTTCTTCTGAAACACAAAATGTAAGAAACATTTTGCTGTGGCAAGTAATGATTTAACTTGAAATATATTTAAGAGTATTTTCAGTAGAGTGCAGACGTGATAATGAATAAAATAATAAATGACATTATAACGTGCATTTGTGTAGCATAATATTAATGTTTCATGTTAACAACCCAGAGTCGCCCAATAAATATCCTGGCTGGGGGTTACTTTCCAACCTCTGCTTTCCGTAAGTATGAATGAATCATGAGTTGCTCCGGGCCATTTTGCTACAATGTTTGTAAACCTGTTTAAAAAGAAGTTATAAAAAAGTTATATTTATTTCATCAAACTGAATCAATTAAGTACCATGTATTAACATCAAATTGTATTAATTTGCTTTAAAAGATCAAAACTCTTGGTGTTGAAATTAAATTATTTGTAATGAAATAAATATTTATATTACATAACATAATGCATGTTTTATAAGTAAATTGATTATACAAAAATTCCATGTTATACGAAAAAAAAGGACTTTTTGTTTGACACCAGTAGAACACACCAAATTATCGGCTGTTGGATGTCAAAGATTTTGTAATGTTGATATAGTCTTAGAGAGGAAACCCGCTACATTTTTTCATTAAAGGCAAAGTTGTTTTTATATACATCATGCCACAGGATAGGACATACCACTGCCTTTGATATATCAGTCGTGGTGCACTGGCTAGAACGAGAAATAGCCCAACGGGCCCACCAACATGAATCGATCTTGTTATATGAATAAACTTTACATAAATTAAAAACAGGGGCACTACATGCTCTGAATCCACTGGCATAGCCAGAATTTTGTGGGGGCTACCCACAATATGTATGTATGATTTTATATAATTTAATACAGTAAAAAAGTTTGATCACTATAAAAAAAAAATTGGTGGACTCGTCCAAACATGCGCCATTAAGAAACAAAAAGTTAACTTTGTGGAGTCATCCATAAAGTATGTACACACAAATTTGACATTTGATTTACCACCTCCCACCCACGTACACCATTTCTGTCAGATTTTTACAAGTCTCCCGCGTGCCCCTCCCCCATCCTAAAATATTTTATGGATGGATCCTAAAATTTAAATATGACGTAATGTGAAGTCATACACTGTTGATGCATTCTCCACTTTTACACTCAGTATGGGCGTCATAGTTTATGGGACACCTTTTTGAAATATTTTTGTTATGTGAGCAGTGTTGCAACGGGTTTTATTTATATATTCGACTACTAGAAAGGTATGTGCAAGAAAGTGATTATTATTATTGTCAATTTCAATATTTGGTCCTGAAGAATAGTCGAATCATGTACGGTCTCGAAGGGGTAAATGACAAATGTGCCACTTGAATGGTGATCTATTCGGTGTAAAGAGGAAGAGAAAATTCACACGTGTTTTGGTTGATTTACCTCAAGTTACTATCGCATTTATGGCATGAAAGACTTTACTGCACACGTAGGCAAACTCGTCTTGAGACGCAGGCTTTACAATAGCAATCAAAGTGCCGTCCACTGCTCCAGTTACCATGTGGAAATTAGCTGTATTTTTTGGATTTCATGTCGATCTGTTGGGAACAAAACGTTATTGAAATTTTTGCAAATTGAAAGTATAACAATATGCAGAAAGTTGCACGCACTTGACTTTGAAACACCGTGTAAGTCTCCTATTTCAGACAGAAATCCCCCTTTACTCAAAAAATGCAAAGTTATTAAAAGTTGACTTTCGGGAGAAAGCGGCCGTGAACGGTCTGTCGTTGCTTCTAAATTTTCTCTAAGTACTTGCAACAGTTGCAAGATGGCGTGCCGAGGCATCCGATATCTGGATACCAGTTAGTCGTCGTTTATACATCCAATTGCATAGTTCTGTCCCTAAAAATACGTTCCCGGCGGACAGCTCATTCAGCTTCTTCGCAAAGCAAAATGAAATTCGCCATTTGTTTTTTCTCAGCGTTAATTTAAGATTGCGACCTTACAGCTTACAATAGGTGCAGACCTATTGTAAATATTGATAGTAACTTTAGGTGATTGTAAGGTAAGGTCCTTTAGTAAAACGAAACGGGCTGTCGATTGTAGGAAAAAGTTACGGTCGCTACTTCAAGCATTTAAGGCGATAGTAGCTTTGTAAAACGGTGCCCAGGAACAGATTAAGGATTCATGTGCATCCAAATATATCATTTTCACACTCGCTTTCGTGTCTCCAAGCTCTACAGTACATGAAATTGGAGAACCCGTTATTTGGAATGGTGATACGAAAGTGTGTCTTTTTATCAATTGCCAATAAAGATGTTATATTTTGTTGGGTGCCCAGCCACGTTGGCATTAGGGGTAATGAACAGGCAGATGTTCCTGTCAAGTCTGCTTTGAACTTGCCTCGTGTCCATGTTGGTGTCCCCTACAGTGATCTTAAATTTCATATTGACAAATATATCTTTTCGACTTGGGAAGGTGCGGTTGCGAACAAGCTTCATTCTGTCAAGGCAGTCCTGGGAGAGTGGCAGTCATCTTACGGGCGATGTAGGAAGGATGAAATAGTCTTGTGCCATGTCCGCATCGGCCATGCATATTTGACGCCTTCATTTATTTTAAAAACGGACCCTCCCCTCAGTGTGAACATTGTCAGTGTACACCACATTTTGGTGGAGTGTGATCATCTCAAGCCGACGAGAAATGATATATTTGGCAACAGAAATGTTTTGGAATCTTAAATTCCATCCAGAATTAATTGTAAAGTTTTTAAAGGGACATTCCTGAGTTTGCTGCAATTTTTAAGATATTATCGACTAACAAATACTTTTTAACGATTGTAAATTACATAGCAAATATATTTTTCTGCATAAAATATTACTGGCTGTGTATTAAACGTGTTTCTGATCGTTATAATATTTGTACTAGGTTAAATTTCATTTTATTTCCTAAAATATTTTTTTCGTACGTACGAAATTATTTGAACGGCTTTTTACAAATATTAAGACGACCAGAAACACATAGGATATTCTAAACAAGAAACTATATTTAATATGCAAGTTTAATCGTAGAAATATTTTATTAGTCGGAAACATCTTACAATGCAACAAACTCGGGAATGTCCCTTTAAAACACTGACAACAAACTCGGGAATGTCCCTTTAAAACACTGACAACAAACTCGGGAATGTCCCTTTAAAACACTGACTTCTATACAAAAAATTTAAATATACTTACCTTGATTTTATGTATTGTATTATACGTTTCACCCACAGCTCCTTACACTGGTTTTACATAAATATATATTAATAATATTTTTATATACTTACCATTTGTGACACCCAATAGCCGATGTGTATTTTTGTGCTGGGGTGTCGTTAAACATTCATTCATTCAAAACATCTGGATTTCCATGAGATTGCCCGATTCAGCATCAATCTTTACTGCTGAAATTTGGGCAATCATTAAAGCCCTGGAACAGATTAAGGATTCATATGCATCCAAGTATATTATTTTTACAGACTCACTTTCGTGTCTTCAAGTTCTACAGTACATGAAATTGGAGCACCCCTTAGTTGGGATGGTGATACGAAAGTGTGTCTTTTTATCAATTGCCAATAAAGATGTTATACTGTGTTGGGTACCCAGCCATGTTGGCATTAGGGGTAACGAAAAGGCAGATGTTGCTGCCAAGTCTGCTTTGAACTTGCCCCGTGTCCATGTTGGTGTCCCCTACAGTGATTTTAAATTTCATATTAACCAATATATCTTTTCGACTTGGCAAGATGATTGGGACGATGCGGTTGCGAATAAGCTTCATTCTGTCAAGGCAGTCCTAGGAGAGTGGCAGTCATCCTACAGGCGATGCAGGAAGGATGAAGTAGTCTTATGCCGTGCCCGCATCGGCCATACATATTTGACGCATTCATTTATTTTAAAGAAGGACCCTCCTCCTCAGTGTGAACACTGTCAGTGTACACTGACTGTGCGGCACATTTTGGTGGAGTGTGATCATCTCAAGCCGACAAGAAATGATATATTTGGCAACAGAAATGTTTTGGAATCGTTTAAATTCCATCCAATGTTAATTGTAAAGTTTTTAAAACACTTTGACTTCTATACAAAAATTTAAGATATACTTAACTTGATTTTATATATTGTATTATACTTTCCCCCCACAGCTCCTTACACTGTGGTTTTACATGAGTCTATATAAATATGTTCATATACTTACCATTTGTGACACCCAATAGCCGATATGTATTTTTGTGCTGGGGTGTCGTTAAACAAACATTCAATCAATCAATCAATCAATCAAAACATCTGGAGAGCTTGTACGTCGATGCACACGAACCTAGTTTGGGTGCTAGACGTGCAAAGCTTTCTCTGTATGGTACAAAGATTAAATCAATGCCAAAATATCCTGCACGCAATGCGGTGTTTGATAACAAATATATGAAGTTATTTGATCCGATTCCTACATTGATTTAACAGACATTTTGGAAACGCCTTCATATTTTATTTTGCCACCTTGGTGTATCAAACCACCAAAAATTGTATTCGATCTTGTGCATCTAAAAAAGGATCGCACAGATGCAGTTATTTATAAACAATATTTCATGGAAGTCCAAGAGAGGTACTGTGATTACATTCCTGTTTACACAGACGGATCATGGGATGGGAAGTATGTGGCTTGTGCTACAGTTTTCCCATCAGACGCAGTAATTTCCATGAGATTCCATCAATTGCTAATAAAGATGTTATATTTTGTTGGGTACCCAGCCATGTTGGCATTAAGGGTAACGAAAACACAGATATTGCTGTCAAGTCTGCTTTGAACTTGCCCCGTGTCCATGTTGGTGTCCCCTACAGTGATTTTAAATTTCATATTGACCAATATATCTGTTCGGTACGGTTGCGAACAACCTTCATTCTGGCAAGGCAATCATCCTACAGGCGGTGCAGGAAGGATGAAGTAGTCTTGTGCCGTGTCCGCATCGGCCATACATATTTGACGCATTCATTTATTTTAAAGAAGGACCCTCCCCATGAGTGTGAACATTGTCAGTGTACACTGACTGTGCGCCACATTTTGGTGGAGTGTGATCATCTCAAACCGACGAGAAATGATATATTTGGCAACAGAAATGTTTTGGAATCTTTTAAATTGCATCCAGAATTAATTGTAAAGTTTTTTAACTTCTATACAAAGTTTTAAAATATACTTACCTTGATTTTATGTATTGTATTATACGTTTCACCCACAACTCCTCACACTGGTTTTACATAAATATATATTAATATTTTCATATACTTACCATTTTTGACACCCAATAGCCGATGTGTGTTTTTGTGCTGGGGTGTCGTTAAAGGGACATTCCTGAGTTTGCTGAAATTTTTAACATGTTAGCGACTAACGGAGACTTTTTAACGATTGTAATTACACATAAAATATTAGTGGCTGTATGTTAAACGTGTTTCTGGTCGTTCTACTATTTGTACTAGGTTAAATTTCATTTTATTTCCTAAAATATGTTTTTTCGTACGTACGAAATTATTGGAATGAATGTTTGCTTAACGACACCCCAGTACGAAAACTACATCGGCTTTATTAATTTAGAAAGATCGCAAAGGATTTTAAGACAGTCGTCCATTTACCTCTCAATGCTGTCCAAAATGTAAGAAAAATATTCAGTAAAACGTGATGACTATAACTTAAGCTTGATCAGCTGATTGCAGCTGTCAAAATTTGGATCCAACTGTTTTCAACTGACGTAAGTATTTATACCCCAACATTGACGTCACTGATATTTTTTGAATCTCTAGTATGACGTCAAATATACTCTCAAGAAAAACACAATATGGTCTTACAATACACAACGGATACACAAATCAGCAAATATCTAAGCATATATTTCTAATATCAATGTTATATATAATCCATAACGTTAATCAAAACAACAACATCGTTTTCACAGGTTAAGCGATAACACTACGGTTACGGTCTATTAACCAAAAGTGTTTTACAGCAAACCGGAAATGGTTCGTCTCGTGCATTTGCGCTCGCAAAGCAGACGACATTTAGCAACAAATTTTTAAATAACTCAAATATTAATATTCATTTAAGTATTTACTGAACTATAATGACACATAATTTAATCACGGACATTGGCCTGTCCATCTACACGTTAATTACTTCAAATCATGGAAGAAATAAAAAGGTAAACGTCAGGTTTCAACATAGCTCACCACGGTGAAACATTGAAATTTAATTTTAAAGGATCAAGCTCTTTGAAACAATTAATTTCACAACACTTCCCCCTTTCTTGCTTTCATTTCGTCCCCGAAATGAGATATAATAAATACAAAACATGAAATGTCAGCTATTCTAGCAATATCATAAGGTCTGTGAAACAAACTTCTAATCACTTAGATACACAGTCCTAAAAAAAATCTGTACAGTTTAAACTCTTGCATATACAATCCTACAAAAATCTGAACAGTTTAAACTTGCAGATACAATCCTACCAAAATCTGAACACATTTTAAACTCTTGCATATACAATCCTACAAAAAATATGGACACACAGTCCCATACTCTTGCATGTTTAATCCTACCTTCTCTTCTTTATCTCTCTATCGCATTCCAGTCCCTCATACCACAACTCTTCGAACCCATCCAGCAGGTAATTCCTTTCCCATGTACCTCTCTTCCTCTTCCTTTCCTCCATCAACTCCTCTCTTACACTCTTCAACTCCTCTTTGCTATCCAACCTCACGATATACCGCCCCGACTTCTCGTTGTCATCATTTCTCCGTTCCACGTCGCTGCTATCACTACCAATCGACTGTACCTCCTCTTCATAATCCGGAATAAATTTACTTTTCTCGCATTCGACATGTCCATCCTTTCTCTCATACACCTCTCTCACATCACTTGCTGCTCCGCCGAAGGTCACGGTATGCGGTGATGTACCTTTCTTAAGCCAAATTGTAGAGGTTCCTTTTTTCTGTAAATGCAAACGGTATCCATGAGCATGACGGACCATATCTTTTCTCCGGATCCCCACAACATTGCACACAGAGCAATAGAATGGGACTTCTTCTCTTGGCGTGTGTTCCCGATAAAAATGGCGGACAGCAGCTAGCTTCGAATCAGCACTCCACCTCATCACACATCGGCTGCAGTGATATTCCATCCCTGTTAATTCAAAGTTTTACACACATAGTATACAAGAGACCTTTGGATACCGGAGATGATATGTGTGTAATATTACTTGTTTAACTGGTTTTGAATTTTAGTTACCCATTTGGGTAGGTTTACATCCAAACACGGCTTTAGGCGAGTATGGTGAACTACTTCTGTTTTTGATTTATTTTTTATTGCATAGACTACATCACTGTGAAGTTTAACAATAACATAGGGTCCTGCCCACGGTGATTCTAACTTCCTACAAATGGGTTTTAGTTTATTACTAGACACCCTAATTTATATTTATGTTCAGACAATCTAGTATCATGTTCTTTCTTTTGCAGAGTGGCAGTTTGTTTTAGATGTTTTCTAGCCCTATGGTAAACGTCTTCCATGGTATTTCTTAGTTTTTGTACATATTCATGGACATTTTTGAGATGATTCCTGATTGGGAAATGGAACGAGGACATTCACTGGTAAATTCACTTCCTGACCTAGCATTAACATATTAGGTGAGTAAGAGGTAGCAGGATGTGGGGTACGCACGAACTTATTTCCGATTTGGTATAATATTATTTACCTAGTCAGAGGTCTGCAAGGTCATGTGATTCTGTAAACTTGCCTGGTCACGTGAATTTGATCGAAGTGACACACAGTTGGGTGTAAGTCTGTTGTTACGTAATCTCAGTTTTGTTTGTTTTCTTTGTAACTTTAAGTGGAAGTTTGTATGTACCACCAAGAATGAAAAGTTATTTCTTATATTTGCATTTTTCAATTTTCTGTATTGTGTGCTTGTTCCATCGATAACATTAACATAACAACATTGACGTCTCACTGACAGCATGGTGAACATGTCCAAGTGTGTGCGTAAAATCGTCATTGAAAAGAGTTTGGCAAATGAAATATGGGTAATTTTGATTTTATTATCGGGGGACACAGTCGCGAAAATGTAAAATGAAAGCCCTATCGCGAATTATTTTAGCCGCGAAAATATTTGCGTATACGGTATGTGTATATCTCAGTCCCTTTCATTCTCATTAATAAAACTTAGAATCATCTTTCCTAAAGTTTGATTGAAACGCTCAATTAGCCCATTGGATTCTGTAATCTCAAGTAATTTGCATAACTCCTTGAGGGTGTATACTACCAAATCAAATCCCATAGACGACAATAGTAACATATGTGGCTAAAACTCCTACCTGCAGCGTATCAATCGACATAAACGCCACGGATATAAATACTACCACCTCTCACACTTAAAGTGAATCAGAAAAAATTGGGGGTCAAGCTGCTCGTTTCTGAGATAACGGATAGCGTCTATGACTACCCTAGTTTTGCACAAAATTCGAGTACTTTTTTTTACAGGTACCCCATACATGTTTCAAGCACAAGGCTACTAAACACACTGGTACTAGATGAAATAAAATTGCATTTTTTTTTTACCCAGATGAAACTATTATTTTTTACAACCAACACACTCACATTTATAACCAATCACAGTACTTGTGGTGTTCACTTCTCTATCAAAAGTTGGGTGCACCTCGAACTTTGACCCAGCCGGAAGTTATTTGGTCTAGTACTACCTTGAATAGATCACTGTCAAAATTGCTGCCCTGATCTGTATGTATTTCTAATGGAATTCCAAAGCGGGCGATGAAATCATACACTAATGTCTTTGCCACCTCTTCGTAGCCCATGTAGTGGCGACAGCGGGTTTCCTCTCAAAATCTGTGTGGTCCTTGACCATATGTCTGACGCCATATAACCGTAAATAAAATGTATTGAGTGCGTCGTTAAATAAAACACTTCTTTCTTTTTTTTTGCCACCTCTTCAGTCGATAGGGGATAGGCATCCATCAAACGGGTGAAATGATCTCCTTGTTTAGTAAGTTGTGTTAAAGGAGCAGCAATGTCACTGAAATTAGCCATAAAACGGCGGTAATAATTGCAAAGGCCCATGAATTTCTGCACTTCTTTTACAGTTACAGGATCCTTCCATGAAGAGATGGAGTCCATTATCTTGGGATTAGGTTTGATTCCCTTCTGACCTACAATATGACCTACGAAGAGTACTTCTGATTTGATCAAGTCACATTTTGATGGTTTGAATTTAAGTCCTACTTCTTTTAGTCTTGTAAGTACAGACAGCACCCAGTTGGTTAAAATGTGTCTCTTGATCGGGACTATAGATAATAATGTCATCTATATATAGCAAAAGGGTATGCCACTGAAGACCTCGGAATATTAATTCCATATATCGTTGGAAGGTACTTGGGGCATTACACAATTCGAACGGCATTTTGGTATATTCAAATAGCCCATACTTTTTAAAAGCTGTTTTACTTCTATCTTGTTCATCCATTTCTATTTGCCAGTAACCACTTTGCAAGTCCATGACAGAAAAAACTTTTGCATACTTGGGGCATTACACAATTCGAACGGCATTTTGGTATATTCAAATAGCCCATACTTTTTAAAAGCTGTTTTACTTCTATCTTGTTCATCCATTTCTATTTGCCAGTAACCACTTTGCAAGTCCATGACAGAAAAAACTTTTGCAGATGACCAAACAGTCGAGACACATTTCGATTCCTTTAATAGTTCTATCACAGAGTTTTCGATAGTCTATACACCAGCGAACAGATCCATCTTTTTTACGAACTAACACTACCGGAGACGCCCAGGGTGATGATGATGGTTTAACAATTCCACTATCAAGTTGATTCTTGGGATATTCCTTTTCTTCTTGTTCAAAACCCTCTGGAGTTCTTCCTAATGGTTGTCGCACAGGAGCAGTATGATCCTTTATGATGGAACAAGTTCCCAAATCACTGTTATTTTTGTCAAAAACATCTTGATGTTTTAGTAAAACGTTTTTAAGCCGATGTAACAATTCAGGTTTACCAATGTTTATACAGCTTCTTTCGTACAAATCTTTTAGATGTTCTGGCAATTGTTCCTTGGAGGATATTGAATTTTCCTGAGGCGGTTCAACTGTTGAGTATTTCTCTTCATACAATTCTGGAATTTTTGGAAGATCTGCTTGCGTCTTCTCTCTCTCACTACAGGTATTAATTTTTGTACTACCACTTATAATGTCACTTTTACCTGATTTAAAGATGTCATTGAATGTTGAATGGGTCTGGCCAGCTTGCCTAATGTGGCATTCATCAACCAGTTAATTGGAGCTTTCTACAAATTCACTGAAATATTCAACAGGTGTTAATTCTCCTATTACGTAACCTGGTTTTAATATTATTGGTGATCTACTCAAATTTACTAATCGTACTGGTATGTTTCTCCGACATGAATAAACTAAACTTCTTGCCACTAGAATTTCTCTCGAATCGGTGAACTTTGGTTCAAATATGGAATGCTTTGAAACAATTAATTTCACAACACATGCCATGTCTACTGGATCTTGCAGCACTGCAGGTCAAGAAAGTGTGCACTCACAAAGACTGTACAAGTGATATCACCTTAAAAAGTCAGGTCGACAGTACAGCACTTGTCCTAAAATGGGTATTTGATTGGAATTGTACAATATCAAGCCCGTAGCCAGGATTTTTGAAGGGGGGTTCTTTTTGGTATTAAAAGGGCACTTGCGAGCGTAGCTAGCAACACTTGGCTGGGGGCAGCCAAGGGCCCCCGGTGGGGTCCAGGGCCAAAGCCGCTGGTGGGGCTTAAGGGAAGCCCCATCATTTTTGACAGTTACAGGCCTTATTTAATTGATTTCATAGGCCAATAAATATATTTTAAAAAAAACAGTCAATTAGTTCAGCTATTTTGCTCTCAATAACTTCAATTTGGTCTGGATGGTCTCCACTTGATTCTGAAGTTTTGTCCACTAGACTTTCTTGCAATTCATCGCCATGGTTTAGAAGATGAATTTCATCAGAGTTAGTAGCACTACCAGAAGCATCGGTAAGTGAATCAGATTGAGGCCTATTAGTAAGAAAATAAAACATAAGCATTGTAAGTTCTAAATTTTCTGAAGAATGACAAGCCGTGAGCCGGCTGCCCATAAATTATAATTGATTTTAAATAAGTCCATGATGATGATAGTTAAAAGTGTGTTTGTTTTGTTTAACGACACCACTAGAGCACATTGATTTACAAGTCATCGGCTATTGGATGTCAAACATGGTAATTGTGACACGTAGTCAGAGGAAACCCGCTACATCTTGTTTCATGTTGCAAGGGATCTTTTATATGCACTTTCCCACAGACAGGATAGCACATACCACGGCCTTTGGTATACCAGTCGTGGTGCATTGGTTGGAACGGAAAAAAGCCCAATCAGAGAATTGGTCCACCAAGGCGATTCGATCCTTCGACGACCGAAGGACCTCAAGCGAGCGCTCTACCGACTGAGCTAGATCCCGCCCCCATGATGATGATAGTTATTATTAAATTTCGTTTTCAAATTAAAAATTTGCAGTGATTATTTCCATACCTTTTGTTGAAGAATTCCGTGAGCTTCTTGCATTGTTTTGCCGAAACTTGTAGTTTTGAAGCTCTTCCCTCACTTTCCTTTTCGTCGACGGCATATTATTATAGGCCTAGGCCTATGCCAGCCAGGACACAATTCAATAAATTACTAGGTCAATTACTAAATTGTAGGTCTAATATTAGTCTACAAACAATTTTGCTGTTAGTCAATATCACATGTGGGCATAATCATCCATTCATGCGATTAGGGCAGGCCATCAAAATGTCATCCAAATAACCCTCTGAAGGCTGGTGTTGCAAATTTGCAACAATACATTAAGTAGGCTGCATTTATTATTTTGTTTAATGTTACATATAAAATTGAGTGTCAGTTGGCTAGAGTGTAACATTGTTTCAATATTGTAATAATTCATTCAGATATATAACAAAAGGGGATGCTCTGGGTGTCACTGAAAAATTGTCGGGGGGGGGGGGGGGGTTCGTTCGAACCCTACGAACCCCCCTGGCTACGGGCTTGAATATACATTGTAATTATATCTCATTAATCAGTCTTTTCTGTCTGTTTAACAGATTGTTTGTAAACAGTATGGTTCAATTTGGTATGAGAATACTGCTGGATATCAACAGTTTGCATGTTAGAAATAATTCTACCAAATAACTATTATTTTTATAGTTATTTTTAAAATAATAGGCTGGATCTACCTCATATTGTAAGAGCTTGCCACAAGTGATTTGTTGTAGAATTGAAACCCCTTGATGGACCTATTCTCTTATTGGATTCCACCCAACCCACAGCTGATATGTCAGAGGCCGTTTTGTCTGAAAACGTGCATATAAAAAAAATCCCTTGCTGGTAATGGAAAAATGTAGCAGGTTACTTCTAAGATTGTATGTTAGATTTAGCAAATGTTTGATATCTAGTAGCCAGTGATGAACAAATTGTGTCATTAAACAAAACAAACTTGCATTGTATTATACAACTGTCCAATAGTATATTTGGAATATGATACTCACTTCCAAATTTCTTTTAAAAATCTATCCTGTATCTAAAATTCATATTGATATGTTGTTTTTGGGGTGGGCAACAGCTCTGCAATACAATATGAGGTAAACTAAAGCCTATGGCATGTGTTGTCTTGTATGTGTCACAGTGCATAAAATATCACTTGTCAATTGATACAAATCAAATACAGTATCATGTAGGTGCTGCTTTTGTGTGTTTAAAATAAGAGTAAACACTACTTCCCTGTTGTTGCTTTTAACAGAAGTGGGGGTAGGGTGTAGTATAATAGTGCCACGTAACTATCTTATTTAAAAATGCATACATTCATGGAAGTAATGGAATTTCATAACTAATAAGTCCATTTTTCATTTTAGATTTGTGTAGATGGCCACGAGATGAACAGATGGTGTTCACAACCTTTGCTGACAAGAGGTGCCTTGCAGGGCAATATACTGTTTTCGTCAGCGATAGTTCTTTCCGGAAATAACTACACCAAAATAGCCCTAATGTGCAAGTTCCTAAATTTAGGCATGGTGTCAAGCTCCACATTTCATAGGATTCAAAACACAATATCATCCCAGCTATCACAACATATTGGGAAGCTACATGTGGTGTTATTGAAAGTATTCAAGGGAAGGTTGTAATTATTGCAGGTAAGAAAAACCGTGATCGGCACTTAATTATTAAAATATTTAGATGGACTAACAACTTCGTGTTTTTGTTGAAATCTATTCTTTTATGAGCAATGTCTTCAATCCTGGTCCAATTCAGATCTCATCAGAGTAAATATTTACTGTGGACCAACTTACTGAGATACACATACCAATCTGAATAAATGAAGTGCATGTATAAATATTTGGTGCTTATTGTTGCTTCCAATTTGTATAGGTGATGGCAGGAATGACGGCCCAGGATACTGTGCAAAATACTGCACGTATATCCTGGACATGGTTGTGGTGGATAAGCGAGAAACTGAAAAAAATTCTGCCAGAATGGAACCAAAAGCATCTGAAACCATCATGGGACATCCGTCATCCCAGGGTACCAGTACAAGGAGGTTGTGACTGATGCTCATCCCTCAATATCCTCTATAATTAGAGTACGTTATTGATTAGCATGTTCAATGTGTTCAAATGTAACAACATAATTCAAATTTACTAACCCCAGTGACCTGGTAAATATCATTGGTTTAGAAAGAGTTCACAGGGGTGTAACCATGATACAAATGAAATGAAACAACTAATGACTGTTATAATATATACTATATTATTAAACAACCAAATTTGTATCTACGTGTAACCAATAAAAAATAATTGCCTTAGTTGCAGTATAAATTGCTGTAGGTCATGGGCTTTACTGGTGTTAGTTTTTCTTGCCATTGGATAGCAATTACTGCTGCCTGTTGAAGGAATAATGTTCTGTTTTTATATTTCTTGCAAAAGTTGCTCAAATTCATTGTATGTTAGAATTTTGCGCACAGTAAAACTCTTAAGTTGGGAGTCCTAACACTGCATGTCGTATTTTAAAATATATATATAAATTATGTATGCATTACATTTTTAACAGAGACACGGTGTCCAAACAAAACACAGCTATGACATGTGGCATGGTAGCAAGAATCTTGGGAAGAAGTTGGCAACGGTATTCAGTTTGTTTCATTAAAAAATATTACAAATTATTTAAAACATGTATTATGTGTACATTTCTATTCTTAGGTATAGAACAATGCTAGTTATTAATTGATATGATAAAAAGACTGCTCATACTTTGTTTGACTGAGATGGGATCAATGCACTATACATATTACTAATACACATCCATGACAGATGGCGAAGACCATTTTTCTTGAAACTGAATTATAAGTGACTAATGCATTTTAAACGTAACTTTTAAACAAAAGATGTACAATTATTTCAGTAAATAACTCTTTCTTTTGTTGCCATTGCAACAACATAATTCACACCCAAATTGACCAATAGATATAGATAGATAGATAGATAGATATAGAGGTTATTACCAGTGTTTTTCGGTATCGTCAATATCATATATTAGGAATAAAACTTGTATTATGCATTATCTTTATTCCTAATATATGATATTGACAATACCAAAATACACGAGAGTAATAATCTCTTTATCATATAAGCTCAAGCTTAATACAACGTGTTTTTGTAAACTGTACACGCAACATTAATTCCAGTCCGCCATTACTAGATATTCAAATGACGTAAGAATATGTGGCGCGGTGTATTTTTGAATGGAAATGATGTCAAACTCGAATGACGTTATTTTGGATGTCCTTACATCAAAATAAAGTTATGCCTAACGTTTTTTGCTTTCTGAACGCTGGACAGTGTCAAATTGCCATTGAAATGTTTTTATTTGATGACTATGAATGCATACGTCAATCATGGAGTGTCGCCCAAGTACGTTTGCTTAAAGGGACATTCCTGAGTTTGCTGCATTGTAAGATGTTTCCGACTAATAAAATAGTTCTACGATTAAACTTACATATTAAATACATTTTCTGGTTTAGAATAGCATGTGTTTCTGGTCGTCTTAATATTTGTAAGAAGCCCAAACTGGATTTTGTCTTCAAATAATTTCGTACATACGAAAACATTATATTTTTGGAATAAAATTAAATTTAACTAGTACAAATATTAGAACGATCAGAAACACGTTTAATATACAGCTAGTAATATTGTATGCAGAAAAATATATGTGATATATAATTACAATCGTTAAAACTTCTTTGTTATTCGATAACATCTTAAACAGTGCAGCAAACTCGGGAATGTCCCTTTAAATGTCAATAAACCTAGTGCCGAGACCTCGACTAATTTACATCTAATTTGCAAAGTTATTAAATTCTTAAAGTATGTGATCTGAACAATATCACATACTTTGATTGCACTGAAAATGTAAGATATTATATGATATATATATATATATATATATATATATATTGTATGTGAAATGTTTTATTTCTGGTTTGTATGTGAAAGTACACTATAATGTATTCGAATATTAATGTTTAGGTTGCATTAAAAAAAGGATGCAGGGATCTTCTGCCTTGGGTTGGGGATATCACAAACCATTTCTGGTACTGTGCCCGCTCATGTCAAGGACACACAGAGACAATGATGGTATGTTTTTGGGGTTTTTTTTTTAGTTTATATAAATATGCACATTAATTAACAAAGCAGTTATAAATAAATGGTCTCAGTACATGGTAAAGTAAAAACAAACTGATGAAATTGTGTTGAATGTGACCTACAATTGTTTTCCAACACTGTTTACAAACTATTTTAACAAAACACTGATAAATTAATTTTGTTGAACTATACCAATGTACATTGTTTAATCATTGGCTATTAAAAACATTTGTAAATCCATGTTCTGCAGAATAAACCCAGAATAATATATATTTCTTATTTCATAACTGGCCCTTGTTATATCAGGTGGATTGAGAAATAGGAAACTGGGCCTGCTAAGGGGTATCAGTGTGATGAACTACAAACCTCAGCTCGAGTCTCTCCCACTGGTATTAACCCTACGGTCAGAACAAGGTTTTAAAAGTCATATTTTATGGATGCATTCTAAAATTGTGTAAACATGGTGCAATTGTCAACCCATTGTTAACAATGATGTAATATTTACAGAGCAAGTGGCGTAGTACTTTGCACCACACTGTCAATGAACATGAATAGGCTTTAGGGAAGTGCCAACATGAAGAACTTAAGGAAAATACAAGCAGTGGTTGGAGCCGGATTCACGTTCACTTCAGAAACTACGAGATTGTTTATAATCCACACTTGCTGAGAACATTTCCATACTATGTTAATTTCAGGTTGTTAATCAATATTTATTGTTCATTCAATAATTGAATTAACCCTGTTATGAACTATTTTTCTAAATAATGCAGACATAAATGTTCTAAACATTGGTACATGCGGGTAATTTTAATACAATGTTCAAATTGACAATATTTACAGACATAAACCTGGTGGAGGAAATATTTGTTTATTGCATTCTAAACTGAGGAAACATCGGTCTCATGTTCTCATTTATTATACTAACATGTGTTTCTGCAGGAGTGATTTGGACCTAGAAACACTAAACAATCACATCCTGGTGTATGCTGCAAAAAGATGAATGAAAAAATAATCCAGATATGATAACTTTGGTGGTGATGGCCAATTCGAGTGTTAGGATTGTACAACTGTATACATTGGTGATCCCCATTCAGAATGTATTACAAGTATTTGCCAAAACCATATCGTAAGATTGGAACAAACAACAAAAAACACAAATGCTACAGACAGTAAAAAAAGCAATCTGGTGAAATAGATTACAATAGTAAACTTTAATTTTGAAATTTACATGTATATTGCTTGGAACCAGTTTCAAGTAGAATGTTAAACCAAAGGTTGCAAAAAATAAAGGATTTGGTGCATATGTTCTGGAAAAAAATTGTAATAATTATTTGTTCATCTTTTTCAGTTATCCTTCATTCCAAGCCCGGAACTACTTGGCAGCCATTGATTATGAGCAACATGTGGATAGGCCATACATGAAAACCAGAACTAGCGAATTGAGGTAAATCCGCCAGTATTGAGTCTTTTCGGAATATTGGTCACAAAACTATTTTAGTGGTAACATTTGCTTTTAAGTAAACATTGAACAGTGTGACCAATAAAACATTTCCCATCGTTAAAGGTCTCTATGACCAAATAGTATGAACCAAAGACTATAGCCCCCCCACATACACACACACACACTACCAAATAATTATATACTGGTATATATGCTATGTATGTATCTGAAATACAATTCAGTTGTAACAATGTACTGTTTATTTACATACATTTAAAATTTAGAGATGATTTGTAAACAGTTGAAATAATGTAAAATTTTCACTACAGAGCATGATACTGTCTGTGTATTTATAAATGTTGTGATTGTTTCAGGTACCAGAGGGTATACTCAAAACAGTAAACACTGGCGTGTGTGACCCAAAAACGTGGGAAAAGATTACAACTACATCCCAGACATGATGATTCTAAATCTGTAAATGGATGACAAAGCCACGATAAGCAGTGTGGAGATGTCGGAAACAGATCTAAGAAGAATCGCCACCACAATTGCACCTATTGCCACTCCACCAACATCAGATATTGTGGCAGGACAGAAATCTAGCTTCGAGTCAAAACACTGAAGACAATCTTGCAAACATTAGGGGAAAAAAGCATAAAGACTTTAAACTATACTTCCCCATGCTGAATACCGATTTACACCGGGAGATGATGGGCCTGGTTCACTCGGTTCAGGTTGATCAGCTTCACTCAACTGAACTGATGGTGTGTGCTGCGGTGATGGGCTCGGTTTGTACAGGGAAGCAGCACGAATATCCAATACAAGGCTGGGCAGCTTCAGAACAACATGAAGTAGCATCCCTTTGCATTCAACCTCTGTGAGATTAGTAATCATGTCCTGTTGAAGAAACGGTGTTTCTAATATACTATTGTAGATACCTACAAGGCATGGCATATTAATTAGGTCAAAGCAATAACAATATCTATTTTCGGTTATCTGGCCATGGATATTTTCAATGGACAACACTTACTTGATTAATATAATGAATACATAAAATGTTCTCCAGTTATTTAACGAGGTATCTTATTTTCCTTGACTATATAATAGTAAAGAAATAAAGCAAAACATGTTTCACATATTGAACTAGTTACTTAGTACAAGCATACCATGAGCAACAACAATATGAATAAATGTGATACTGGTATACATCAGCTGCTGCTTTTGAGGCCTATGAATTCATTACAAATATTGCTTAATGACAAAGTACACTGTATGTAGCAGGGGACAATATTTCCATATCTTAGGTAACTGGAAGTCTGTTCACGTGAGTTTTAATGAATATAGTTCTTGTAACCGATGAGTTAGGCCCACACTTGAACTACGGTTCTGTGCTACAAAGATGGTTCAAAAATAAAAACTCTTTAAAATAATAAATATATTATTTTAGCTAACTATACTTAATTTTACATATTTTATAACTTTTATAAGACACTTCTCGTTCTTTAAAAACACATAAATACATAATCAGCTAAAAATAGCACTTTACTTTTGCAAGGTGATGTCGTCTGCAAAAATAGCAGTTTATGACGGGAACTATTTCAGAACGAGGCTCTGGCGCCATTTTTGTACAACATGCATGTTACGAGCTACTATTGCTAATCTTCGATCTTATTTCCACTTGGAAACTGATAGCATCTGTTGTACGGTAATAAATACCTCCATTAATGCTAAACAAATGTAATATGTCGTATGAATTGTGAATAATTCAACTTGCCATTGAAATAAGTGTAAACAAGAATGTAAACAAACGTTCTTGTTTTATTATATTAAAGGTGCATTATCTTCCAGTACGAACGTCAACAATAATGCAGATATTATTTAAAAATACACCACTGGTAATGTCACACATTACCAAATCCTTACATTACCTTCTGCTTAAGTGTTTAGCGTCCCCGCAAACACAAATATAGTTTCATTGCTCACAAATTATTACCAAATACATTTTTTTTGTACTTCAGTTCAGACTATTTGTGTGCTTTACAGTACTTGCCTTTCACAGTACCACACTTAACAAAACTTTAATACACTAACACTATCATAAATAAAATGCATCACTCTTTCACATTAGTTTTTTTAAAAATGTACTTAGACAATATAAAAAAGCTGCAGTAACTTTTCCATTTTTACATTCTCTTAAGTAAAACATAATAAATGTACATATTACATTCATTAATAAATTTTGATATTTCTATTAATCAGTCGGTCTTCTTGATTAAAAAAAAAAAAAAACCCACCTAAAAGCAATTATGCAGTCATGTCTCGTAGCACTCTTGTCACAAACTTCATCCAGACTAGATGAAAACAGCTAAGTTAATACTCTGTGATGTAAAGCGGCATCTTCTGACTTTTTACGAAGAATTCAAGGGACATCAGAGAACAACGTATGGTGGTAAGAACCACACTAGTTTAACTACTCAAACCGTTTAAGTAATAAAATACGCTATGAGGGAAAGAAATGTTTTATTTAACGACGCACTCAACACATTTTATTTATGGTTATATGGTTAAGGACCATACAGATTTTCAGAGGAAACCCGCTGTCGCCATTACATGGGCTACTCTTCCGATTAGCAGCAAGGGATCTTTTATTTGCGCTTCCCACAGGCAGGATAGCACAAACCATGGCCTTTGTTGAACCAGTTATGGATCACTGGTCAGTACAAGTGGTTTACACTTACCCATTGAGCTTTGCGGAGCACTCACTCAGGGTTTGGAGTCGGTATCTGGATTAAAAATGCCATGCCTCGACTGGGATCCGAACCCAGTACCTACCAGCCTGTAGACCGATGGCCTGCCACGACGCCGGTACGCTATGAGGGAGGCTCTATTCTGTATACATACACATGTAGTTGTGTATTAAAAAAAACATTTATCTCTTGTAACAGTCATCTACAGTGTATAATTTATAAATTTAATCCTATACAATTAATTGAAAACATGAAAATAAGTTAACAGCTTTCAAAACTAGATTAACATTACTGCTTTAAAATTATGCTTTTTATGTTTTAAACTATGTTTCATACTAAACAACTGTAGCTGTAATTTAATATAAACTTTAAAAGGATGTAGCCCATGGAAGTTCACATTCGCCGCGGCCTCTCGTGTCTCCACTGCTTTCTTTGCACATTCTCTTTTTCCCCTTTCTCTTCTGTCGTTCTGTTCTCTTAATCCGGCGTCCCTGTTCTCGCTCTCCTTCTCTGGTGCTCTTCTTTCTCTCTCTGCCTCTCTTCTTTCTCTCCTCTCCCTCTACATCTCTCTTCTTTCTCTTTCCCTTCTGGACTCTCGCTCCTCTCTCATGAACTCATTCTGTTCTTTTATGACGTTAACCAATTCAGTTGTTGCACTGGCAAAAACTAGCATCTGTTGTCTAGTGTCCTTTAAGATATCCACGAAAGCCTTCGTAATTTCAACCATTTTTCCTTCACGGCTACCTGAAGAAGAACTGGATGATTGTGGTGATCGAGATATTTCTTTCTTTGATTCTTCTGTTACGTTGATAGCTGACGAATTCAGAAACCTCCACAATGGTGACATCATACTTAAGTAAAGTTGTGACGTCGTCTCGATTGCTGGCATCATGGGTTCAACTGCAGGAGTTGATGCTACAGTAGAAGGTGCTGGTACTGTCACTGGTGGTGCTGTTACTGTTGATGGCATCATCACCGACTGCTCTAGGTTATATCCGACATGATGGCGGGTTCTCTCGGATCATAGAGCTTGTGACTTCGATGGACAACCTCTCTATGTCACGACCCTCAATCACAAAATATGGTTCGATTGCTTGCTTGAGGTGAAGCTCCTCATTGAAATCTTCCCCTCCTTCCAGCCTCTTAATTCTGTCAACATGCTCTCGATACGCCGTTATGTGTGTTTCTAGCTGTTCTACCTTTTGACATCTGAACGTGCACACGGTGCAGTAGAACGGCGACCTGTCTAATGGTAGGTGGGTCTTATAAAAGTGTGCCACTACTTTTCCTCTCCTTTAAAGTCATCTCCCATAAGGCATTTGTAAGCTCGCCCTCTCTTTAAGGGAATCTCACCTGTGCTTGCATGTAGACGTTAGTTGGTAGATGATTGGACTGTCGAAGATGTAGCTGATAATAACTGCAATTCAAACAGAATGATACATCCTATTAACCATAGAATCTAAAGTACTTGTACCACTGTATTTGCTTACTATTTTCTTCTATTTCTCTAACTGTAACTATTAAAACTATTTACAGATATCTTTACTTTTTTCTTTGTGCTACAGTTTAACTTTCTACTTTAAACTTTTAAGCACTTTAATTATCCATTTTTGCTTAAAGTCGCTAATGTATGGTTTCAGTTTATTATGATGTATGACGTTCTGTCTTCTGTCGGCATCAAATTGAATAAGGTAGTCGAGCGCGTTCAATGGTTTCATTATAACTGCTGGACCACTATAAGGCATTTGAAGCTTGGGACATATGCCTTCTTTTCTGTATTCAATGAGATACCATACTAAATCACCGGTATTATAATGATTAAGTTTTTGCTTTATATCATAGCTTTCCTTCTGTCTTTCAGCTGATGCTTTCAAGTGCTCTCTCGCAACATCATGGGCTCTCTGCAGGTTTTTCTTTAACATCTCCACATATTTGCCATATGACGAAACTCTTTCACCAACAAACGTTGTGCCGCTACCAAATGCTACTTCAGCCGGAATACTCACTTCTCACATTTTGTTTCACTAAATGTGTTTTCATATCACTTTTTTACTTTCAATTATTTTAATATTTGCATTAATCAGATCTATCAATAGACGTTTCTCATCTTCACTGAAGTTTGTTTTTTTTTTACCTCTTGTTTCAGCCATTGTGAAGATGTAACATGCATGTAGTGGATACAATGGTTTATATACCTTCCAAGCGAAGAAAACCAGGGCCCACAACATAGTGGAGCCGCGGGGGCCACCCCTTTCCATGATTCTTGTATTAGGAAGGTTGTAAATGTCGCATTTGGACACCTGAACATTAAAAATAATTATGTGGGGTGGTGGACATGTCCTCGAAATTCTTAACAATTTCGGCCCTTTGTGGGACTAAAATTGTCACCACCACCCCGGGCAGTTGCACTGACAGTGACCCCCACTTTCAAATGCACTCCGCAAACTCTTCAGATAACCCATACAAAACTCGTGGTTTTCGTAACACGTCTATAACCCAAACACGTGAAAAGCCGCCAGTCCACGGCTACAGGTTAAGGTTTTCGGCGTGTTACGTAGCCCCGGGTTAACCTAAGGTTATACGATAACCTGGTGTTACTTAGCACGAACATGAGAAACTGGCCCATTAAGTATCGTCCTTTCTGTCGTTTCCACGCTTTGATCCGGAACTGCGAACACTTCCACCCACTTCGTGAAACTATCAGTAATCACTCATATGTAACAGTGTCCTCTTGAAGTTCTTGGTAGGGGTCCTACAAAATCTGTAGCGATTCGATCGAGTGGGGCTCCCACCTGCATATTGCCCATTGGAGCTCTTGGTGTCTTCCTGGGTAATTTATTCGCTCCACAGACAGCACACTGCATTATCCAGTTATTAATATCTTCACATACCTTGAACCAATAATAGCGGGCTAGAAGTTTTCCTTTTGTTTTCTTCCTTCCTAAATGCCCAGCCATTATTCCATTATGCATGTGATAGAGAATTTCTCTTCTCATCTCTCGTGGTACAATAAACGGCTCAGTACAGTTCTTGGAAACAAATTTCCGGTACAGCATCCCTTGTTTAACAACTAAACTGTCCCAATACAGCAAATAATGTCTGGTAGCAGGGCTAGACGCACACGCATCTTGACCGATCGGTCGTCTCCCTCGCTCCATCCACTGAAATATAGGCTTCAAGTCTAAATCATTCAGTTGCTTACGACGCAACTCACTTGAAGAAAAGAATTGCATCCACGGAAACCATGTCGCTCAGACCCGTTTCCTGCCTCGTGGAAACTTTCCTGCAGTTCCCAGTAAATATCTGTGAAGGCCTCCATAACCAATACGTATATATCCTCTGCTTAACTTGTACACACCTCGCCTCAAGATTTGCTTATTCCAAATATATCCGAGTTTTGTGCCCAAGTTTATTTACTACGTTTCTATGTATCTCTTTCTTCCATGTGTTGCTTTGTCATCCTCTTCAACATCTGGGACGAAAACACTGATGATGCACTGATAATACTGGAGTAGTCAACTTGCTTAAGACATTTTTCATCTCCACCAATATTTCTTCAGTCCCTCCACAAGTAACAAAACACTGTCGTACGGTCGTTGGACATGTTAAATTGTTCTGCATGTCATCTGCTCGTTTCCGACATTTTTTGCAGGGTCCACACTTCAAATTTTCCGTAAAACGTTTATCTGTGCAGTCACAATCATCATGATTCGGAGAAATTCAAGACCGGTACCGTTATTACATTCCTGTATATACAGACGGATCACGGGATGGGAATTCTGTGGATTGTGCTACAGTTTTTGCATCAGACACTATCATTTCCATGAGACTTCCTGACTCGGCATCAATCTTTAGTGCTGAAGTTTGGGCAGTCATTAAAGCCTGAGAAGAAATCAAAGATTTAATAGCATCATAATTTATAATTTTTACTGACTCACTTTTGTGTCTCCAAGCGTTATGCAATAAGAAGCTGGACCATCCCTTAATTTGCTAATAAAGTTATTGTATTTTGTTGGGTGCCCAGCCATGTTGGCATCAGGGGTAATGAAAAGGC
The DNA here is from genome assembly GCF_016097555.1 of Gigantopelta aegis. Taxonomy (NCBI): domain Eukaryota; kingdom Metazoa; phylum Mollusca; class Gastropoda; order Neomphalida; family Peltospiridae; genus Gigantopelta; species Gigantopelta aegis. The sequence goes on along the minus strand of NC_054707.1, from coordinate 76,467,707 downwards.
AGATTCAGCAGCCAAGCCTGCTTTGGATTTGTCTCATGCCAGGGTTGGTGTACCTTATACTGATTTTAAACTTAGTGTCAGCCTTATCTTTTCAACTTGGCAACGTGATTGGGATGGTGTGGTTGCGAACAAGCTTCATGTTATCAAGCCAGTCTTGGGAGAGTGGCAGGAAGGATGAGGTAGTCTTGTGTCGTGCCCGCATCAGTCATACTTACTTGACTCATTCATTTCTTTTGAAGAAGGATCCTCCACCTCAGTGTGAGCACTGTCAGTGTACTCTGACGGTACGCCACATTTTGGTGGAGTGTACCCATCTGAAAGAAACTAGAAAAGATATATTTGGACCACGAAATGTGATGGAATCCTTTCGTTTCCATCCAGAACTTATTTTACAGTTCCTACGTGATACTGCGCTTTATTGTAAATTTTAATTATTATCTAACTGTGATATTTGTCTTTTTGCACAGACCTTTACACTGTGTTTTAATTTAACTATTTAATTTTTATATTGATGTTGATGATCAATTTGTTTTTGCATTTACCAATGACACCAAATAGCCGATGTATTTTTCGTGCAGGGGTGTCGTTAAACATTCATTCATTCATGATTCGGATACCTCGACATGATGTCAGTATGACCATGGCGATTTCCGCTTCGAAATTCAATTTTGTAATCGTAAGCAGACAAGACTTCTATCCATCGAGCTATTCTGCCTGTTGCTTCTCGAAAGTTCATCAGCCATTTCAAAGCTTGGTGATCGGATATTCCCAAAAGGTAATGACGGAAATACTCGACAAAATATTTCACTGCCAGCAATTCTCTATCAGTGATGCAATAATTTCTCTCTGCTTTATTCATAGTTCGATTTGCATACGCTATTACCTTTTCATACTTTATTCATAGTTCGACTTGCATACGCTATGACCGTTTCATGCTCATTTTGAATCTGACACAGGACAGCTCCTATTGCGAACTCTGAAGCATCTGTATCCAAGATAAATTTTCCATCACCCTTAGGACATGACATAACATCAGGACTTGTCAATGCTCCTTTCAGTGCGTTAAAAGCTACTTGACACTCATCCGTCCAGATCAAGTTAATATCATCTTCGTCAAGTCGAAAAGTGGTTTTGCTATTTTGGAGAAATCTTTAATGAATCGGCGTTAATAGGAACAAATTCATAAGTATTGTTTTACTTCTCTTGTATTGCTTGGCTCTTTCCATTGAAGAATGTTTGCAATGTTGTTTGGATCAGGTTTGACACCATCAGCTGAGACTTTGTGACCTAAATATTAACTTCGGATTTTAATAATGCGCATTTATCTTGGTTTAATTTCAGATTAGCTGCGTTCATTCTATCTAGGACTAGCTTCAGTCGTTTGATATTCTCCCAGTTATCTGCCGCAGGTATGACACAATCATCTACATATAGCATACAGCATGTCCACTAATCCTTTTAACGCCAACTCCATTACTCGCTGGAATGTTGCACCTGCCGTTTTCAAACCCATAGGCTTTGTTACAAACTCGAACAACCCATGCTTGCTAATGAAAGCAGTCTTTGGAATATCTTCCTCCCTAACCAGAAGTTAAATCAAGTGTACTGAATAGTACACATCCTGCAACCGTATCCAAACAATCTTCTATTTTCGACAGTGGGAAGTTATCTGCGTCAGTCAAGTCATTCAATCGGCTGTACTCAATGCTTCCAGATTTCTTCCTCACTAAAACTAATGGTGAACTCCAAGGTGACCTGCTTTCATGAATAACGCCTTGAGCTTTCAGTTTAACAATAGCTTTCTTTTCTTCATTTACAAATGCCAACGGAACTCGACGAGGACGTAATTTTGTTGGTTTTGATTCACCTGTGTGAATAGGGTGTTCTGCTAAATCCGTTTTGCCGAGATCATTCTCATCTTTCGAAAAGGTGTTAGCATGTTCAATTAGTAGTTTTAGTGGACCAGCCAAATATGGAAAAGGCCTGTAGGATTTTTTTTAACGGCATCGTTTGTTAATAGCAGACATCCATGTGGAATCAATCATTCATAGGATGACAAAAATGATGTGGGTGGAGGTCATTGTAAATTTTGAGTTTCAAGGTCATTTTCAACGTCATAAAGGTCACCAAGGTAAAAAATTGTGTTTTCGCAGGTTTATTTGTCTAAGTAGTTTATAATTGCAGCAGAAGCATGATAATTGGCACACAAAAATAACTTTGAGGCATTCTTCAAATCCAAATAAATGAACATTTAAAAATCCAAAATGGCGGCCACTTTTTCAAATATGGCGGCCATTTTTCCCCAAATGTCGGTTAATTTTGTACTTTTTGACATAACTTTGCATATAATCATGGATTTGAGTGACCTTGGTGTCTATTTGTATATTTTCAAGCATGATTAAGCCATTTATGCTATCATAAATCCTCTCCAATGGAATATTACTTTAGTTTTAGCCATTTTAAACACAATCCTGAAGATGGTGGTCATTATGTGTACGAGTACATGTAGATCTGGCCACACACCCTGCTCCGCACAGTGTTTTCAATCTAAACTACCATCAACAATATTCATAAGCCATGTGTCGGTGATGTTTTGTATATTCTACATCTACACATACATATAAATGTTTCAATTGCTGAACATATGTATTATTTGAAGGCTACCAACCTGTTGGTATGTGGGTATGTGTTCTCAAAACAATCCTTGTCTTTTCAGAGTTGAAGAACTAACCATGGATCCCGTGTCCATCATCAGACGTAAGATACTGCAGACAAGACTCGGATAAGCAATGTTGTTTCTTCTGTCGCAGCAAAACAGGCGACCTCCGCACATCATCAGCAGCTGGAAAGGCCAGGATAAGGACTGTTGGTCATCAGCGCAGAGCACTTTGTGATACTTCATTCCTGGACATTCAAGAAAGACTTCGCACCCTTACAGAAGAGGACATGAATGCACAGGACATAAAATGGCACAAGGGGTGCTATTCTACCTTTGCTTCTGAAACCATGCTAGAGAGACTGACAAAACAACAGCACGTATCACCTGAGGCATCGACCAGTGGGAATGCACCTGTATCATGCTCAGGTCTACCTTCAGGAACTACAAGACGCAGTTCACAATCAGCAACTGACTGGTCGCTCTGCATGTTCTGTCAAGTTCAGAGCAAAAGAAAGGTTCACAGAGTAGAAACATTTGAAAAGTCTAAAGACATAATCAAACGTGCCCAAACAGATTCACAGATAACTACGCGGCTTTCTGGAATCAGTGACCTGATTGCAGTTGAAGGTTGCTACCACCTCCCATGCCTGATAACATTTGAAAGACGAACAGACAGGCAGAAAAGAGGGGATCCACAGACTGAGACAGACGTCGATAGGTGCATGATGACAGTGTGCAGAGACCTACGTGTAGGACTGTCCCGTGGTCATGTGTATGACATGGGGGACGTATGGGACAGGTACGAGACACTGTGCAATGAAATGGGTACACTCGCGCCAAAGAAATACCAGTCTAGGAGAGCAACCTTCTATGAAGAGATTCAACGGTTTGTTGGTCCAAAGGCCAGCTATGTACGACCTCTTTCCAAAGGACCACCACTCATGTACCCTGGTGAACAATCTGACTTCATCATCTCCAAAAACCCTAACAGTCTGACCAACATGGAATGTTCTCATCTTTCTCAACAGATTGAGAATCAACTGACGATGAAGATGGAGGCGTTCTGGTGTTTGCACAGGGTAACATCTTCCAAGAAATGGTACATGTGGCTATGAGGGTTTGACAAGATCTGCTTGATACACCAGGACACACAAGTACATGGCATGGACTTGATCAAGCACACCCCTGCGCGTGCTGTAACCTCACCGTGGTGCAGGGGTGTAACATTCTCTTTGAGAATGGCCAATACAACACAAATTAGAAGTTTAGAGTAAAATTCGGTGTCCGTAAAATTCTGTGATATTTGTATTTGTATTTTTGCACAGTTCTTTACACTGTTTTTGTTTAAACCTTGAATTGTTATATTGATGTTGATCATCACTTTATTTATTTGCATTACCATAGTTTGACACCCAATAGCCGATGTATGTTTCGTGCTGGGGTGTCGTTAAACATTCATTAATTCATTCATTGATCAAGCACATGTTGACCAGGTGGTTCCAAATAGCCTGTATCTGTTTCTGAGGTTGCTCTTTGGAGGAATAACTGTAGTGGAGGAGGGGATCGAAGAAGACTCCAGTATCAAGCAAACTGTATGCAGTATTGCTCAGGACATTGTGTATGCGGTGTCAAACAAACGAAAGCTCACACCAAAGCATGTTGGATTAGGTCTTGCCCTCCACCAAGCTACTCTTTCCGAAGCTCTTTTAGACCTATTCCATGCAGCCAACCACACAATCGGCATCGATACTGTGCGCAGAATCGACACGTCCATAGCACAGAACATTTTTGACAGATTTGTTGAGAATGGCAATGTCTATGTCCCAGACACCCTGGTCAGAGAACGAATGATCCACTGCTCTTGTGACAACATAGACGTTCTGGAAGCAACCCTGGATGGAAAGAACACCTTCCATTGCACACAGATGATGGTCTGGCAAAGGGGTCCAACTGCACAACAACCTTATGTAGCGGAAAAGCGCATACTGCGACCCAGAACAATCAAGCCAGATGCTTTACAGGCATTCCAACAATTAGACCCAGCTGTTCTGCCATCAGGTCAGAGACCACCACTCTGCTTTAGTGGTGACAGGAAGATTGAGGAAAAGTGGTTTACCAACAGTGGTGACACAAGACAGAAGGTACGTGGCAAAGATATGGCCTGGGTTGTTTCACGTATACACGATGAGGATAAGTCAGTTCCTTCCTGGGGAGCAATGAACGTAGCTACCAGTGTCATTGACCCGCCTGTAACAACCGCAGGGATGCTGCCAGTTCTCCAGCCACGAACAGATGACAATGATACACTCACAACAGTAATAAACCGCTTTATGACCATTTCACACCACATGGGCCAGAAGCACACAATCATTACTGCTGACCAACCACTGTATAGCAGGGGCAAGGAATTGGTGTGGGAAAATCCCAAGTTTGAGAATGTCATATTTCTCATGGGAGGACTCCACATCTGCTTCAACTTCCTCAAAAGCATTGGCCAACACATGGACAGTGCAGGACTGGATGACCTATGGACTGAGGCAGGTGTATATAGATGTTCCACACCCAGTAGCCACCACGGCCTGGTAGAAGGACGCAGAGTCTCTGTCAGCAGTCTGGACAAGACCCCCCCCCCCCCCCCCCCCCCCCCATCCCAGATGCCTGCTTGGAACTGGTGGCATGCGGCTGCAAGTCCAAGTACAAGACTGCCCGATGTTCCTGCTTCACGAAGAACATGCAGTGCACTGCAGCATGTGGATGTGATATAGTCGGTTGCTGCAACCCAGCTGGACAATAGACATCATTATACTTTGCCTTGTTATATGTGCATAGACAATTGTGTTAAAATAGCTTCAAATATGATAATTATATATGTAAGAGGACTAAAAAGAGCATAAATGGTTTCATCATACGCAAAAACATACAAATGGACACCAACATCGCTCAAAGTTAGCGAATCTTCTAAGTTATGTTCAAAAGTGCAAAAATGGCTGCCATCTTAGAAAGTGTGGCCGCCATCTTGGATTTTCAAATGTTCACTTATATGGATTTGAAGAATGACTAAAAACTATTTTTGTGTGCCAATTATCATGCTGCTGTTGCAATTATAAACTACTTAGACAATTAAACTTGTGAAAACGCCATTTTTGACCTTGGTGACCTTTATGACCTTGAAAATGACCTTAAAACTTAAAACTGACAATGACATCCACCCACATAATTTTTGTCAGCCTATGAATAATTGATTCCACATGGATGTCTGCTATTAACAAACAATGCCGTTAAAAAACAAAATTGAGGCTTTGCCTGGTTCACTATTTAGCGAGTTCTATTTGTATCGTGCTTAGTCTCACAATTTGCGGGCGATTCGGTGCCACAGGTTCGAGTCCCAGCAACGGCATGGGACAATTTGTGAAGCCAGAAAGGATTTAATTATCCCCTGTGCCAGTGCGTTAATATCTATGTATGTAACAGTCAACCTCGACATACATACACTATATAGATATTCATACATCAATACATACTAGCCAGTGCCAGGTCTGCCCAGTGTTTCGTGCACGTAAGCGGGATCGGCTGCGTAGATTGGAGGCCCTATGCATGTGGTTGAGTTAAAGAGCATCTTTTTTATGGATGCCTCGATAGCTCAGAGCGCATCCAAGGTTAGTCTCGCAATTTGCGGGCGATTTGGTGCCACAGGTTCGAGACCCAGCAACGACATGGGACAATTTCTGAGGCCAGAAAAGATTTAATTATCCCCTGTGCCAGTGCGTTAATATCTATGTATGTAACAGTCAACCTCGACATACATACAATATATAGATATTCATACATTAATACATACATACATATACACATTATGTCCATTACACATTGTTTGACAATGACACTGGACTCGCTGTTCCGATTTGTTTGCGTATTTTCACCAATAATACATTTATTTGCATCGTCAGTATTAAATTAAAGGGACATTCCTGAGTTTGCTGTAATTTTTAAGACTTTTTAACGATTGTAATTAAATATCAAGTATATGTATCTGCAAATATATTTTTCGAACCTACGAAATTATTTGAAGACAAAATCCAGTTTGGGATTCTTACAAATATTAAGACGATTAAAAAGACGTTGAATATACAGACACTGATATTCTAAACAAGAAAATATATTTAATATGCAAGTTTAATCGTAGAACTATTTTATTAGTCGGAAACATCTTACAATGCAGCAAACTCAGGAATGTCCCTTTTTAATTTAATGTACGTCATGATGTACGATTTGTTACCTGTATTTAGTCCACTGAAAAATATGGGCATGCTTTCTCCCGAAACTGTCTTTATTACCGAGTCAGACGGTAGAAACCTTATCGTTAGGCGAGGAAGTGAATTTCTGTATCGTTAGTTTCATTATTAAAGGGACATTCCCGAGTTTGCTGGACTTTTTGAGATGTTATCGACTAATAGAGACTTTTTAACGATTGTAATTGCATATTAAATATATTTTCTGCTTAAAATAGTAGTGGCTGTATATAAAACGTGTTTCTGGTTGTTCTAATATTTATGCTAGGTTAAATTTCATTTTATTTCCTAAAATATAGTTTTTTCGTACGTACGAAAATATTTGAAGACAAAATTCAGTTTGGGCTTCTTACAAATATTAAGACAACCAGAAACACCTTGAATTTACAGACACTGATATTCTAAACCAGAAAATATATTTAATATGCAAGTTTAATCGTAGAACTATTTTATTAGTCGGAAACATCTTACAATGCAGCAAACTCAGGAATGTCCCTTTTTAATTTAATGTACGTCATGATGTACGATTTGTTACCTGTATTTAGGCCACTGAAAAATATGGGCATGCTTTCTCCCGAAACTGTCTTTATTACCGAGTCAGACGGTAGAAACCTTATCGTTAGGCGAGGAAGTGAATTTCTGTATCGTTAGTTTCATTATTAAAGGGACATTCCCGAGTTTGCTGGACTTTTTGAGATGTTATCGACTAATAGAGACTTTTTAACGATTGTAATTGCATATTAAATATATTTTCTGCTTAAAATAGTAGTGGCTGTATATAAAACGTGTTTCTGGTTGTTCTAATATTTATGCTAGGTTAAATTTCATTTTATTTCCTAAAATATAGTTTTTTCGTACGTACGAAAATATTTGAAGACAAAATTCAGTTTGGGCTTCTTACAAATATTAAGACAACCAGAAACACCTTGAATTTACAGACACTGATATTCTAAACCAGAAAATATATTTAATATGTAAGTTTAATCGTAGAAATATTTTATTAATCGGAAACATCTTACAATGCAGCAAACTCAGGAATGTCCCTTTAATTACTGCATATGTCGTAGTTAATAATGCAGCTAGGGGTACCGTACAGAAAATCGCAGCTAGTCATTTAGTCCAATTAATGTACACTTCCGTTCGAACACAGTGATCTATACACAAACACATGCTTATTAATTGCAAATATCAAAACTTTTATAAGATGCCGTTTTAACGAGTCAGTCATCAATGAGCCCCTTTTTCTTGGTCTCCCCAAGACGTGGGTGTAAGTATTTCTGTTAAGCACAAACAACAGTGTACATTTTCTTTTCTGTAAAAGAAGGCGATTACACATAATCTGACAAACAATAATAGAAAAACGAAACTTTATTAACGTCAAAAAAAGTCAAAGAACAAGTTCCGATGACTATTCCACGATTCAGTAGGAACAAAGGGTCTTTTTTCTTTTTTTTAAGTTTATTTTCATGAAATGCCACATTTACATCCGTGTTTTTTATACCCACGTGGCTTGGGTATACTATACACACACATATTATATATAATAAATATTATACATCTTATTAGCTGAAATAACATAATAAAATAATAATAATGAAAAATAGCTATCTACATCTGTTACATGATAGGGATTGGCAAAGTCACGGAGGACAGTTATATTAGTAACATGTTTCCCACTAATAAAATGTTTCTACGATTAAACTTGCATAATAAATATATTTTCTTGTTTACAAAATATTTTTCTTGTTTACAAAATATTTTTTAGGAAATAAAATGAAATTTAGCCTAGTACAGATATTAGAACAATCAGAAACATGTTTAATATACAGCCACTAATAATTTACGCAGAAAAATATATTTGATATCTAATTATAATCGTTAAAAAGTATCTGTTAGTCGATAACATCTTAAAAATTGCAGCAAAGTCGGGAATGTCCCTTTAAGGAAATGTTTTATCTCCAGCTGAAAGGATATAAGTGAAATTGATGGACTTATTATTATTATTATTATTTAAAGTATTAATTTTAAACAGGTAAAATGCCCCATTTTTCTGTGAAGCGGTCTTCATTGCACCCTAAAATATATTTTTCTATTGTTCCATAATATTTTATAAAACTAAGAGCTTCCATAAATATTGGTAGCTTTTCTTTATGTTTACAACTATATATTTATCTTTTCAGTATAACAACAAGTAGATGATTTATTAAACTGCTTTTACTAGGGATACCCAGCAAAACACCTTGAATATTAAATTTAATAACTGATCCTATCTTTGTTTTGAGCCAATGTCACGGGGATCCTATAATACCCGTAACTGAATCAAACACGATTATCCAAATATATCTTCCAACTGTATATCTATTATATCTCTCTGTATCGGGCAGTCCAATACCCGAGTGGCTCGGCTCTAGGTATATTCAGAGGTTCACTAGAAAACACAACAAAACACAATACTCTTTGGAATCTGTATTAACACTACGCTGACAAATGTACTTGCCGCAGTAGTTCATTAACAACAACAAATTATAACAATTCAGAACTAATCACTTAATTAGTTAATCACTAGGTGTCTAGTTTACACACTATTCTAATCATTTCACGGTAATACAACACACACACGTGTGATAACTGAGAAACGCTTCCAGGGGAACTTAATTAATAAAGGAATTACAACTCTATTCCTACTTGGTTAATTTTTAATTAACCTTAAACTACTCATTCAGTAACCTTGCAATACAGAATTAATACTGGTACCTATCACAATAAAGACAATAACCTACAGTTTACCTAGGTCCTCTAGGATGACCGGCTAAGCTTTATATTACCAAATACTCGTATAAAATATTAGACAGTGAAGCCTACAATTTACTTCGTCAGATTACCGGAAACACTGTCTAAATAATATTGGTATAATACAGTATTAAAATATTTAAAGTCACATCAATCACATCAAGGTTATACAACAGAGCAGAAAAATATATTTACCACGTCCGGACTGAACTTGTATAGATCGTTCAGTGGACGACGTCCGTTTCCCCTGGATACTTCCAATGTTTCTCCCCGATATCTCTAAAACCCTATATATTTATTCAAAAATCTGAGAGACAGCGAATATCGCCTGGGGGCACAACGCGGCACCTCACCTATCATGTGAATTTACCCGAACTCCCAGAGCCGTTATTTTCCCTTAGATGGCCAGACTTACTGTCGCCTAGTCCGCCAGGAATACCAGGTCGTAAAACCGCACTACATGAGTTATTACGTAACTACTGGCCACATGGCCTCCACACCTGGGGCCGTATGCACGAGGGGCGGATAAGTCCACTATCCGGGAATAGTGCCTATCCGCCGGATAAGTGGGGAAATTTGGTATGCATGACGGCAGGATAGAGCTCCCCAAATAGCCTAAACGCGAATAACGCTATTCGCTACATTTTCTGCGTATAAAGGCCTATCCGCTGGATAAGTCTGAAAGGAAAATGGCCGCGCTGGTGTGTTGCGATTCAGAAACAGGCAAACATGTCGACAAAACTGGTTATTTCTTGATCGAACAAAGCAATTTGACACTTTTTATAATGTGGAAAAATATGAAGAATTTAAATTTGAACAAAAAGATATTCTGAAGATCACAGATGAAATAGCGGAAAACATCGAAGTGTCCAGTCGGTTGGGAGTGTTAACGTTGCTGTCAAAAATCTACAAAAGTACAAGTTTGCAACACTTTCAATATGTCTGCGATAACTGATCGGTGAGGAACTTGTTTTTATATAACAATTATTACATATTTATTTCAGTCTGTTTGTATTTGCCACATCGCCATGCATTGTCTTCAATGTTTTAATGTAACCTATCGAAAACCGTCCCCCATCAAAAGTCCTCCCATTGGCATTGCACTTGCTACTTCAACTTTAAACAACGTAAGCACGAACTTTGATTACGTCATACATGTATGTTGTTCACGAAAACACGTCGACAACTTACCAAAAAATTGGAAGGTTATTTGGGGAAAATATACAAAAATGGAAATATAGAAATTAATCTGTATGTTTTTATTGGGGGTGGGTATACCTGGGAACACAGACAACGGCTTGTCAAACAATTAGCCTAAGGTAAGCAAATAAAGGTTTTAAATTTTCACAAAATTGTCAGCGTAAATAATATTAAACGCACCGGATGATTGAAATGGCCATGCACAGTACTGTAGACTGTAGTGTAGGCTACCATTTTAGCGGAACATATTTTCCGTAACTGAAACAAGTAGTTTAATTTAATTTTTATTGAAAACATGTGCCAGATATATAATAATTATATAAGCTATTTTCATTGATTTCACTTACTTATGTATTTGTTCATTTTATGTTATAGGCATACATCAGTCAACAATTTGGTGAGGACTGACAACACTCCAGCAGGTACCAAACCACAAAACGAACATGGCTGTAGCAAATGGTGTCATTCTGTCAATGTGCAGGTAATGCAGATAGAGTGTGTGTGTGTGTGTGTGTGTGTGTGTGTGTGTGTGTGTGTGTGTAAAACCATGTGTGTGTATAGATAGCGGAGAGAGAGAGAACACACACACACACACACACACAGAGACAGAGACAGAGATAGAGAGAACTAACTGAAGTAATTATTTTAAAGCATAAAATATGGCGTTGGTAACATAATTTAACCACTAAACTTAAAATACAATTTTTCACCATTATTGAAGCATAGATTTGATAAAAGTAAAACTATTTAGTTACATAACAGATTTAAAAATAAAAATAAAAAAAATAAAACAGTGCTCTATAAACATATATTGTGACATGCTGTCAAATTCTTTTCTTTCTTTTCTTTACCTTGGTGAAGCAGATGATTTGTTCTTTTTCTTTTAACCCCCCCCCCCCCCAAAAAAAAAAACCAACAACCCAAAACAAACAACAACAAAAACAAAAAAACACCTGTTATTACCAAGATCACCTTATTATCATAAATGTCATATTTGTAACATTTTGTTCCAGGTACATGGCACATAAGTTGTTGTATACTCTGGTTGTGAACCCAAGTGAATCTGAAGTGAGGATATATACAGCTATACAAAGTTCAAGCAAGTTGTTGAATGTGTGCGTTTTGGAACCTTCTAAGATTCATAAAGTTATTACGATTTGTGTAATGCTGCATAACTGTGCTAGGAAGCTCCATCTGATTCAGAGAAATTCAATGACAGTGATCCAGGTTTTGTTTTGTTACAAGATGATAACTTTGATATGAAAGAGATTTCAACCCAATGGTTCATGATGTTGATAGCAGAGCTGTTATTTACTAAAGTAGTGTCGGAAATAGAATAAAAATTATTTTCGTCGATTATTTCTTACATATTAAACTGACAAGTAAATATTTTGTAAATATCTATTTACTGATAGTCTACCTAATGTAGCATTTACTTGTTTGGGCGCTCATTGATGTTCATGGTGGTGTTTACTCTTGAAATTAAAAGAAAAATGTCAGTAAACAGGTGATCTGTGCACTTTATTGGAACAGACTATAACACATTTTGGTCAACATGTGTCAATTTCACTGGGGTTACAATATGTGAGGGACTGTTTCTGATGATGGTTTGCCCCTATCCCTCTCCAAAAGAAAATATTTGTAGTCATTTATAAGTAACTTTTGAGCAAAACTGTCAAGAGCCATTATGAGTGAATCATTATACCGGTATTAAAGGTGCTATCTCATTGTTGCCCAATGACAGTTATTGCAAATCATTTTTTTTTTTTTTTTTTAATAAATTTTTTATTTAATATCTAAAGAAGACACCTTTAACTATATGCCCATAAATGATTATAGGAAATAATTTTATCTACTAGTAGAAAATAGATTTTTATTGGAGAATCTTTATCACAGCTCGCATTATATAGCACCTTTAAATTGTTGCAAGATTGTGTAAATTTCTAATGTCATAATTAATAATTTATGTTGCAATTCAAAATAATCAGTTAATTTGCAGTTTTAAATTAAAAGTTTGTTTAAGGGTAAATGAAATTGACACATATCATCAAAATGTGTTATAATCTGTTCCAATAAAGGTCACAAATCACCTGTTTACGGACATCTTTAGTTTAATTTCAAGAGTAAACACTACTTTGTACATCAGTGAGAGCCCAAACAAGTAAATGCTAAATTATATAAAGTGTCATTGAATGGGTATTTACAAAATATTTACTTATCATTTTAATATGAAAAAAATAATCGACGAAAATCATTTTTATTCTATTTCCGACAGTACTATAGTAATACATTTACTCTTAAAGACAGCTGTAGATGAAAAAGTAATTTACATGCTCTGTTAACACAAAATGATATTCATATTTTACATTTTTCATACACCTTCATTTTGAATTTAAATCAATATGCAACAGGAAAATAATGTTACAGTTAGATTATTATAATTCAGAACTTCTATGCAAAACAATTCATAAAATAAAGACAAATTAACAAAATAATTATGAAAAATACATGAAATTGTTTTAAAATCTGATAACAAATAAAAAATAATTTTAAGTAATAATTTTTGTTCATGTACAATACTGAGTAACTTTAATTACATGTTCCCTCTGACATGTCACCCACTTTAATTAACAATTTAAGATGTGTTTATCTTAAGTTATCTACACTTGGTTTATTTACTTCTACACTACACTTGCTTCACTCTTCACAATTTGTAAGGTGAAATAAATTATAAATATTACTTTGAATTGTTGTTGTTTGTTGTGTATTTCAGTGTATGCTCTGTTTGGCAATATGTACTGATTGAAAGAAATAAGGGATCACACCAACACTTACAGGAGGTAGTGACTGCAACAAAAACAGTAGACATTAGACATTAGGACGATAATAGTATTCAATACTAAGTGTTCCCTTATTTCTTTCTCTGTATATTTTGTATATTATTTAGTTTTTTAATATTATTACTTTTGTATGGCTATTAAATAATGATAACGGAAAATTGCCCCTGTATTAAAAGCAGTTTCCGTTTCTCTTTTGGGGGGTTCTGCCTACATATTTTAGACTGACTGTGCGTGCCATAATTCATTTTAACAAAACCCCAAGTGTGTTTCACTGGGTGTTTATTTTCATAAATGTTCAGTCCATTTTGTTTACTGAACCAAAATAAAACTGTTGCAGTGGTGGTAGGATTGGGTATGTGGGTAGGTGTGGGGCTCATAATCCACATGAAAAAAAAAACAATTCTTTATTTGTATAAATTCGGGAAAAAAGTATATTATCGTCGTCAAGTGCAGGTAATCAAGTTGAGTAAAAAAATTGTCTGTTGCGTACTTCTGTGTTATTTCTCTCTCCCTCTACCCCTCCTCTCCTCTCCCCCCCCCCCCCTCAATGTTTTCTCCCTCAATATCTGTGTGGTCCTTAACCATATGCCCGATACCATATAACCGTAAATAAAATGTGTTGAGTGCGTCGTTAATAAAACAGTTCCTTCCTTCCTTTTTTTTACATGGGTTACATTAAAAATAATACTGTCAGTAGAATGAATGAAAAACACAGAGAGAAGATTTAAGGCCAGCTCATTTTGCCCGAATGTCTTATTCGTTTTAAATCCGAATTCTAAGATTGCCTCCCCCCCCCCCCCCCCCCCCCAACCCCCGGACGCTTATGGTTGGTGTTTGACCTATTTTTATTAATTTCTTTTGTTTCCACGACTTATAAAAGATCCCTTGCTACTAATGGAAAAATGTAGCGGGTTTTCTCTGTCAAAAATAACCATGTTTGGCATCTAATAGCCGATGATTAATAAATAAATGTGCTCTAGTGGTGTCGTTAAACAAAACAAACTATTTTATTTATTTACCAGTTTTCCAGTTATCTCCCTCTATATCTGCATTTCTATATTTTATTAGTATCCTGGGTGTTATATCTTGGTCCCCCATTTTTATTTTTTTATTTGGCAAGACTATTTGCCTATTTTATTCTTATTTGTTTTTAATTTGCACCCCTTCCGAAATATATACTGCACTTTTAATGACTGTTAATAACAGGATTGCTATATATATTTTTTTCTTCTTCTTCTTATAACTATGCATTTAATTTTATTTATTTTCATTATTATTTTTGTATTATTATTATTATTTAGTTTAATTTTAATTTAATTTAATTTAATTGTATTTAATTTTATTTTATTGTATTGTATTGTATTTATAAATAAATGTATTTATATATTTTATTTATTTATAAATATTAAACGATACACTGTTCCTTTTGTTTACAAAAGTACATTGTAAGCGCAACGTTAGGTTCCAGAATGCCATGCGCGGCGAGGAGTTCCCTCAATCTAAAAATAACGCCGCCGGATAGCTATTCGCGACGTCATTTACGTTTATGCATATCAAAAAGCGAATACATTTAAACGCGATTAGCAATCCGCGTTTAGTTTTATCCGCTCCTCGTGCATACGGCCCTTGGTCTAAGTGCATATTGGGACGCACGGTCGCGCGGAGGTATTACGTAACCAAGCTGCACATGGCCCTCTAAAACAATTAACATCGCCACAGGCGAAAAGATAAGAGCATGTTCCGTCACAGCCAAATTTCAAATATTTTCCATATTTGATTAGAGTTAGGGCAATAGAAAAATATATGTTCCAAAGATTCTTGTTCGTTAGCACAAAAACTGCATGTATTATCATAAGCTCGAGAAAGCTTATGATACCACGTGGAAGTATGGGATTTTCAAAGACCTCCATGGCATGGGCCGTATGCCTGACTTTATTTCAGATTTCTTACAGAAGTAGTAGGGGGGGGGGGCCTGTTGCGCCTCATGACCTACTTTCCGTGACCTTGACGTCACGGCCTTGTCACGTGACCTCGTCCTACTCACCCGGGCCTGACCTGCTTAGACTGGCCTTGACCTTGATGACGTCACGGACTACTGTACCGTGTGCAACGTCCTACTGACCCGGCCTTGACCTACTTAGACTGGCCTAATGTGCCGTGTGCAACGTCCTACTGACCCGGCCCTGGCCTACTTAGACCGGCCCCTGACCTACTTAGACTGGCACGAAAGAGTATAAAAAGGCTAGATGGGTAGTTCTTGACTAATCTGGTCAATTACTGTCGCCATGCATTTTCAGAGAAAACGGTCGTAATAATTGTCACATAATTAAAGTTCTGCAAGCTAGAATCAATGATAATGTTGGTATCCATTGAACTCAAGTTAAATCGACTGATAATATAACGGTATAAGCACAATAACGATCATTAACAAATACATTGCATGCCAAAATGTGCTGTCGCATAACGATTCCACGCTCTTTGTTAGCAGATTTTGACGTTAAATATCACTTTCAGAACACTGAAACTTTAGCAAAACATTGATTATATTGTTAGTATTTGCACCCAATGACAATTTTATACGTAATTACAATGAAAAGAAAAATATTTCTACTTTTTACCCCCGTCGCCGAGTTAGGCGTAAGTACCGTAACCAATAGAATTCGGTGACGTCATATGATAAGTGATGACGATATTTAGCACTGGGTCACGCGTACCAACCTAGTGGACAATGCCGCCATTTTTACAGCAGTCGACGGGGCGTGAAGGAATCTAAATCTCGAGTATTTCAAGTTTGTCCTGAAAATATAGGTACGTATTCTTATTCAAAATAAGTACCGTAACATGGTTTTTCTAAAGATCAAATACTTGATAATAAAAATTATATATTTGCCGAGTAGTCTGAAGTTTCCTCTCGGTCGACGCATCAAAACGGCAAGCATTGCTTTTTGTATTGAGCTCGTGTGACGGCATTACTTCAAATATGAGTAAGTACCGTAACGTAAGTACCATAACATATTCACGGATTACGGTACTTACTATTCGTTACGGTACTGATCAGTCAGACTCAGTCAGACTTAAAGGGATATACTTATGTCACCAACTGGACTGATTTGTCCAGTTTTCTCTTTAAAAATATTGACACTAGCTTCATATATACTGAACAGCAAAAGAAACGCAATAGCTATAACGTTTTACTGCTATTTTAAGCCAATGTATGACCAACAAATTAATCCTGTTTAATCAGATTACTGGATTAGACAGATGCCAGTTTGGGAAAAAATAATGCACTATGTATAATAATACATGCATTTATTTTAATAAAAATGCCTAGAAACGTTAAGGCCATTGTGTTTCTTTTGCTTTTCAGTATATTATTGATGTCATGACCTTAGGCCCCCCTATTGCGCTGCGGCCGCAGTCTGTACGACGCTCTCTTTGCAATTGTAGAATAACTTATTTTAAACTTACATTTCATCAGTGAATTATTAGTAAGGAAGGGATGCAAAGGATGGGTGGCATCCTGGGATACATGCATAAATGACTACTTTAAGAGGTTGTAATGAATCAAGTTGATCTGTATAAAACAGAAACAGTGACCCGACCTTTAGGAAGGTTTTAATCAACATGTTAGAGAAATTTGTATAGGTATGGATATCCATCCTAAACTGTGGGTATGGAAAGCCATTCAGGGGCCCCTTCTAGACTGATTATGTGGGACACAGAATTTTTTTCCAATTGGTCTAACAAGAATGAATAACAATAATTATTTATTCATTATAATATAATCTTGATATTACCTTTCAGACTGCAAGATGCCCCCTAAAATGGCAAGGCCATTGACGGGAAAAGAACGGCAAAAGAAGTGGCGTGAAAGACAGAAGGCCAACCTCGAATCCCATCAGAGGTACTTGCAGGCAGAAAGTGAACGTTATACACGAAGGATAGCAGAAGGAAAACGTAAACGTGTTGCTGACATGACGGAACGTGAACTCCGAAAGCAGAGAAGAAAATGGAAGCGTGACTTGAAAGCTTGGCGTCAGAGGCAGAAGACAAGCATTGCTGCAATTATGACTCCACCTCAAAGTCCGCATCCTGATGCTGCTGCTGCTGAGCCACAACCCGGTCCGAGTAGGGAACAACCAGGTCCTAGTGTTATGAAGACGAGTGGTCGAAAAAAGATTCGTCGCGACAGGGCAAAAGCCTACCGAACCATTGAAAAACTAACCGTCAAATTGCAACATGAACAGTTAAGATGCAAGAGGGTGCAGAAACGCTATGAAAGGGCATGCGCAAAATTGTCAAAAGATCCAGCAACACCCAGGTCTGAATCAAAGAAACTCTTGCAATCAGGCAATCTGAAATCGGTTCAGAGAGATTTGACGTTTTCATTTGCTCTAGCTAGAGGTATTAAGGAACGATACAGAGAGCTTAGCAACCAACGTGAGAAACAACTGGTTCGCAGGATCTTTCTTAGTGCCTTCCTGAAAAAATATCATATGGCAAAACACTTTTCAAACAAGCTTGGTATAAGCAGAACACTTGCGCTTAAAGATGTAGCATCAATGGCGAGGAAACGCCGGCGAGACCGCCACTCTGACGAAATTGTGAATGCAATTCGAGAATTGTTATTGCGGGATGACAACAGCATGATGAGGCCAGGTAAAAAGGACAAAACACGCAGGAGAAGAATGAAATGCAAAAACGTTTCCTTTTGGACTCCATGCTGAATCTGCATCACAAGTTCATGTCTGAAAATGGGCTGCGTATACGGGTATCGTACCAGTTTTTCTGTCTGCAACGACCATTTTGGGTTGTGAAGCCTAATCTGTCGGACATGGAAATGTGTCTCTTGTCGCACCCACGAAAACATCCAACTGATGGCCGATAGACTTTACAAGCTGAAGATAACCGATGAGAAAGATGCAGAGAAACATCTCGAAGTGATATGCTGTTCGACGAAAAGCAAGGAGTGTATGTATCGTGAGTGTGACACGTGCAAAGATAAGCGCATCAAATATAAACCATATGAGCAAACAGACACCACCTGGTGGGATGAGTGGACGATTCAAGACCATGAGTATCTAAACAAGACAACAGGAAAAATAGAAGTCACCAAAAAAAACGTGAAACATAGGGTTGAAGGAACTGTTGTTTCCCTGGCGGAGAAATTTGAGGAAGCTTTGAACAGGAAGCTTAGTCGTCACGTGTATAATATTCGTCATCAGTACATTCAGTTGCATCAGAAAAGGCTTACTCTTGCAGAGAATGAAGCCATGATTCATATGGACTTCAGCGAGAACTATGGTCTAAAGTACAACCGTGAAATTCAAAGTGTGCATTTTGGTACATCAAACGCACAGGTCACATTACATACAGGCATTGTGTACACAAATAATGAAAAATATGGGTTTGCTACTATTTCAGAGTGCAGACGACATGATGCACCCGCCATTTGGGCGCATCTGAAACCTGTCCTTGACAGTATATCAAAGGATCGGCCTGAGATTGGTACACTGTATTTCACATCCGATGGCCCAACAACGCAGTACCGTTGTAAAACCAACTTCTATTTACTATCAACCCTTCCCTTTGAATGGGGTTATAAGATTGTCAATTGGTCATTTCTCGAGGCTGGCCATGGCAAAGGGGCAGCCGACGGTATAGGGGGCACCCTCAAACGCACTGCAGACCGCATCGTAGCCGAAGGTAAGGATCTCACTGATGCACAAAGTGTGTACACATGCCTGTCAAAGAACACAACTGTCAGGTTGTTTCTGGTGACCGAGAAGGACGTTGCTCCAATTGACGCATATGTACGACCGATCCTGCTCAAACCGATACGTGGAACCATGACCTTCCACCAATTGGTTAGTGTTCACAAGCACCAGGTGATCTGCAGACGCCTTAGTTGTTTCTGCATGGAAGATAAGCTATGTGATTGTTATAACCCTGTTCATCACAAGTTTCCAGAAAGGCCCGTCGAAGGTATCCTACAAACTGAAAATGGCATCCCCATTGACAGGTCAGCAACGGGAACAGCGAATAAACATGATAACGTGAGTAGTAGTGCTGTACTAGTTCAAGATGTACCTCAAGACCAATCAGCCACCAATAGCCCTGAAATAGTTCAAGATGCACCTCAAGACCAGTCTGCTACTACTAGTAATGATTTGACAGCTCCTGTACAAGATGTACCTCAAGACCACAAGTCGCATAGTGGCAAACAGTCCATACTACAACCAGTGTATGTCTTCGAGGAAGAACTTGCTGGCAAGTACTGCATTGTTAAGATACGACAAAAAAGCCTACCCAGGCATTATTGAGGACGCAGACGAAGAGTCAGTCAGTGTAAATACCATGCACAAAGTGGGACAAAATAGATTCTTCTGGCCTGGCAGGAAGGACAATGATGTCTGGTATGAGTATACAGATATAATTACGCTCATACCACAGCTCCAATGGGCAACCAGCCGGCATTACGAAGTAGAGCCGAAAATGTGGGAGGTGGTCCACAAGCAAGAGGATGACGATGAATGGGACCGTAGTTAGCAATAATTCCATCATTCCAAATTGTTCCAGGAGCCATATTATTGTTGTAGGCCTACATGAATAAATATCAAACAAATGTAACCAGGAAAAAAAGTATCCTAGGTGGCGACATGTGTCCCTTTAAAGTGCTATGATGCAAAGTGAAAATAAGTTGTTGGTTTTTTTCGTTTGTTCTGTTCATAATAAGCCTTCTGTGCACGGCCACTGGTTTTCATAAGGTTTTTAAGGTTCATGCCGAGTGACTTGGGTATCGCCAAGAGTAGTGACAGATATCTACAACTTCTTTACTGAAAATAAAACCTTTCGTTCTTTAAAACCAATTATTCATGTTTTGTTTATTCCGACCAGATGCATTGGGTTTATCAGCACTCCTGGGAATACGCGGGATTCAAATCGTTAACGAAATGGTCGTTCTCTGGTGTAAACATCAGTACCGTAACGATAGCATCAGTACAGTAAGGCTTCTGTCAGTACCGTAACAGGCCAAAACATACCTGTTTCAGTAAAAAAAAACAGTTAAATTAGTCAAAGTAATCAGGTCAATATAAAAAACAAGTACAGATGATGTAATCGAACCAAAAATACCTAAAATAAAACTACTTGGGAGCAGTCCAAGTAAAACTGTTTTAGTGGAATTTGGTCACGTGTACAAAATGTCATGGGTAAAATATGTGCCTTCTTTATTTTTGCTAGTCGAAAATGTTCAATGCACTTTTCACATATTGATTTGTGGCTATTGAATTCCTTCTGATGCCAATTTCGCAGGAAATTTCTGTTATTTTTGGTAATATTAGTCTTTAAATATACGTTATGGTACTGATGTAATAATGGGGGTCACTATACTCCGATGGGTCATTTTGGAGGAAATTGTACATAAATGTGCGCTGCTGGTCCCTTTTATAGTATGCTAGTATCTCCAAATATAAATTAAAACAACAAACAGTTCAAAAATATTCGATTTTTTATGCAAATGTTAAAAGTGAGAAATGACCAGATTAGCCAAGAACCACCCAGATACGGTTTCATTGTCATTCGCTCGCCGAAAACGATTGTTATTCGATCACATCTACTACGTCATTGTTAGGAGATTCGTTTGAGATATTTCGTCATTGTTAGAAGAAAGAAGATTCGTTTGGATAATTTCGAGAGATTTTGTCACTGTTAGAAATCGACTGGATCAAGACTTCATCTGAAAATAGTAAGTTAATTTTCTTATACTGATTTAGTTTGAAGATCTATGTGTTTGCAGTGGTGGACAAATATAACGTTTTAACAAATGGTACTTTTTGAAAATCGTTCTTTCTTCAAACACGGTGAAATAAATAACAATTTTACATTGAAAGTTTTCCTGCCTTCTAAAAACGGAAGCAGTTGTTCTTGTATGCAACGTCATTCAAACATTATAGACAGAAAATGTGTTATACTCTCACCCCTGTTGAGTCGTTGTCTCTATTAAGTCGTGTCATTTAGGATTTCACCTCTTTTTAAAGTAATACACCACCTACCGTTTGTTTACGTTGTAAGTCTCACAGTAAGATGTATAGACAGTCAAATAGCTAAGAAAATTTAAGTATATCCAATTATTTGTTACATTTTACCTTAACAATTAGTTTTTCTATACAAGAACCAAAATAGGTCAAAAACACATGACCCGTATGACAATTAAAACATTTGTAGTTTTCGTAATTTATGGCGATCATGCCCAAAATATCTATCGAAGTGTCGTCTGCATGTTTAATTTTACGCATTAGTGAGTGACGTCAGTAAAAATGTGAGGTCACACGTCAATCGTTTTTTCATGCAAGCAAATAAGGGCGCTAAAATTTGAAAACGTAAACTAAGATGTAGATCAATACAATTAGAAATAATCAAACCTATTTAAAAAACAAAAAAGAAGTTTGTCCCACCTTATCTTGCAAGCAATATTTTTTAAACACCATGTAGCAATCTGCTGACCGCTAAATCAATCATGTTTTTTCATAAAAACAGTTCTTTTTTTTATTGATTTCTTTAAGATATAAATTCAACCAAGCAAATTGCAGCTATATACTTTGTTTTTATAACGTTTTGCGCTTCTATTCTTGAACATAGTAAATAACACGACTCGTGTTTTTTTTTTCGTTTAGTGGGCGGGGGTAGACCGATTGTAAGCACGTGTGTACTTTTGATTACATCAAATATGTATATTTTTCTGCATTGTTGGTTCAAGTAACAATTAAAAAATGTATTTGATTAATAATTATAATAAATTTACAAAGCAGTTTTAAAATAGATTAATACGATTATTAAGTACCTCGACTTACCAGGGTCCCATGCTAAAATGGTATTCGATACTAATCAGACGACACCGTTTACATGTCGGCTGAATACTTTAACAAAATAATTTAAATTTAACATATAAACATGGGATAATGACCGAAGCCAAAATGATAGTGCGAGCAATGACTGTCAGCGTCATCCCGCCACTCCCCCCACCCGGGATCTGCTCATGGCTTGTAACACGGTTGTGTTATCGACATATTGTAGTACAGGACATTACAACCCAATTGTAAATGCTGATCCGCTAAATATTTTTAAATCATAAATACTTATTTCCTGAAAAAAATATTTGTTTAATCTAGAGCGTTGACCTTGTCGACACAAATAATACACCTGGCGTTGACAGGATAGCGGGCGAATCGTAGGTCTCGTAAAGGCTGGACCAGTCGAATTGTTAATAACAAATATATGCGAATGTGCCCCGATTAGTGTCAATGACAAGGCATCATACCCATAAACCTGTTTGTTTTTGTTTGTTTTTGTTTTCTTCAATTTGAAGAATTAAATTGTTTAATTCGTCCATGATTTGTCTTCTGTCCCTGGAAAAAAAAGTTAATATTCCTGAAAATGTTAGCTTAATATATATGTAAAAATTGCACGATACTCAGTTTAATACCATTTTAATCAATAAAATCATGTCTAGACATTGTAGTGGTATAGAGAACATCCCCTCACCCACTCCGACTCAGTTTACTTATTTCGTCCCTATGACAAATATCAGCCACTGGACATTAATTTCTTAATTATATAAAAAGCGGTGGTGGTGGTGGTTGCTGCTGCGGTGGAGGCGGTGGTGGCTAACGCCACATAATATTCGTCACTGGAAATATAAAAATATTACATAAAAATACAAGCATTGATGAAAGCCGTGTATATTGTATCAATAACCGAACATCGCCGTGTGGAACATAAAACATGGTGTACAAATTTTAAAAATCAACTAGGACGATAGTGAGCTATAACAAAAATCTTACCTCCACTGGTCCAGTAACCCCTCGAGGTCAAACTGATCGATTATGAAAAAGAGAAAAGACATTTATTAGTTTTATCGTGAATGGGATTTTTTAAAGTGAACTTTTGATGTAAAAATAATTTGTACTCGAACAAAACAATACTGATTTTAAAATGATAAATTTTACATGATTTACCTAACTGTAATTGTGCCAAAAATAAAGAATCAAAGCAGTAAATATTTCTTTATATATTAGTTTATCAAAATGTATATATCATAAATAATTTTTAAACACGCATTGTCGTTGAAGGTATCCATGTTGATCTGTTGTAACAAAAAATGTGTTTGAATTTATACCCAACATTGTTCCAGTAACCTCCCTGACCAAATGAGATTTAGTTTTTTCATAATTACACTTTCCAAGCAACTGGGAGGGGACAAATTATTTATAAATAAAATACAAACTTCCTGTGATACCCTACAATATTATAATAAATTCGAGTAAACCATGATCCCTGTGACCAGGGCCTCTCACCTCCCCCCCCCCCCCCCCCCAAAAAAAAGACAGTACTTCGACAGCACCCCTCAGGTTGCACACCCCTCAGGTTGCACACCCCAGGGATCCGTCTCTGACTGCTATCAGTACTAAGCGTATCACATGTTATACTTTGTAACAGTTCATTGAAACAATCCCCTTTCATGGTGTTCATATAAAACATTGTTTTACATTCAGTAGATTGTGATTTTGAAATAAAGGAATGACGAGCAATATTAATAATTTAAAATACCAATTTAAAATATATACTCAAGACTAGTGTTTTTAAGGTGTAATATATGAAAAATTTAAAATTATTATTACTGATCTCGATGACGTAAAGTTAACACACACGTATAATTCAGGTGACAACGTGAATAAGCAGTACATAAATATTAACCTTGTGATCGGAAATTTCTAAGGAATTGTTCGTCACACAAATAAACATGTATATCTGACAGATATCTGTATTTACACTATCGCATGAACGTAATATATAATGTACTATTTTATGCGAAACACTAGGTCTGATGTATGACAAAACCTTTGACCTAATCTAAAAACATATTTCTGCACACTACGAGCCAGTAGGGGTGCCAATGGGTTATTTTTATATGTTACAAAAAAAATTCCTGGGGGGTCTTTGCTCAATAATACCCCTCACTACTGACCTAAAAGAACCCCCCTCTCCCATAGGCCTGTATTTTTTTTTTTTTTTTAGATGGATCGCTTTGCCATCAACGCCACGGTGAATTCTTTCACGAGCAGCGACGACTTGCTTGCCTGGGCTAAGCAATATGGGCTGGAAAACGACGAATACGTGAATTTAAAACTCGTAGAGCTACTATGTCAGGAAATTAAACAATCAGAAGAAGTTGCTGCGATGGAGATGGAACAATCAGAAGAAGCCACTGCGTTGGAGACTTCTCCTGCCCCCGAGGTCGAAGACTTATGGTCTCCCTTAACACCTTAGGAATACGACGAACTGATCAAACTGTGTGACGAACATTGGAATCTATCCTATGACGAACTGGCCATCTTGGGGCACATCGAGAAAGTACTCCAGAGCAACGAAGATTTACCACTGGACACATCTTTCAGCATTCAACTCGGTACCATACAAATCCCGAGAGGCGGAAGATCAGCCACCAACCTAACTGTTCTGACAGGCCCAAACAACTCGGTGCACATAAAGCAGTCATTAGTCGAAATCGTGAATGACGACGACCTGTGCATGTCCCGTGCGATCGGTGTTGCCTGGGCTAAACTGAACTGCATCTCGAGCAAAGATTGGCAAGACCTCGTGGGTAGTCCTTACCCCAAGACACCGCTCATCGACTTGATCATACATCACAAGAAATGCCCTTAATCATTTTATAATCAATTGAGAACCAAAACCCGTCAAGAGCAGAAGACGTTGGCTGTGAAACTGTGTGCACTGGCAGGAGTACCCACCAATCGTCCATGTAACTTGAATGACATTCCTGCCTTTGAACATGTCTTGGGATGCCAAATCCTAGTGATCAGTGCCGAACTGGGTAATAAATTCCTGCGAGTGGGCGACCAGATGTCACAGGCACCCAGACTCTTTCTATATTTTGTGGAGAAGCCAACACCCCATTTTCACGCCATTGTCAACATCACTGGATTTTTTCCGGCGTCCTACTTTTGTCAACATTGTTTGAAACCGTACAACGACAAGACACACCATTCGTGCTCATTAACCTGCACCGTGTGTCATAGCCAAAACTGTCCCGAAACCGACGTCCAGATGTCGTGTCGTCACTGTCACGTGACCTGTCGATCGCCGGAATGCTTTCAACGTCACAAGCAACAAAAGCAAGACAAGAAGGGACGCACCATCCCCTCCAAGTGTGAGAGTATTTGGAAATGTACCATCTGCAAAAAAATGCTCGACAGAAGCGAGAGGGATCCTAAACTCCACACCTGCGGATAATGGAAATGCCCCTGCTGTAACAACTATGTGGACCAAGGTTATCTTTGCTACCAGCCTCAAAAGAAATCAACGACGCCCATACCAAGTTGATCTTTTACGATTTCGAATGCCGCCAGGATGAATTACTTCAATGCCAGGAAGGTTACCTGCCTAGTGGAGTCTGCCTAACCTGTGCAGGAGACAACTGCAGTCATCAGGCTCGGTGTCAACATTGCCAGCAATTTTGGTGTGGCAAACAACAACACGTGCCAAACTACCTGGTGGCACAGACGGCCTGTGAAGTGTGCAAACACGAACCAGTCACAGAAACATCCAAATGTCATGCATGCGGGTCAAGGTGTAACAAACAAAACAAGAAGAAGAATTCCCTGAAGGAACCATGTGAGCAGACCTGTGGGTTTCGACAAGTCATCTTTTGAGGCGACGGAGCCCACATTCGGTTTTGCCACTGGCTGTTCCAAGACGACCACAAAGATGTCACGGCTATCGTCCATAATAACAAGGCCTACGATGCCTACTTTCTTCTGGAATACATGATTGACCAGTCGATGTATCCACAAAAAATCATTTACAATGGATCAAAAATCATGTACCTGCAAGGGGAGAGAGGACTTAACATCAGGATTATTGACAGCTTGAATGTTCTCCCCATGAAGCTGGCTGCTTTTCCCAAGGCATTTGGTTTGACGGAACTGAAGAAGGGATACTTTCCCCATTATTTTAACACCCTAGGAAACCAGAATTATCGTGGACCGTTTCCAGAACCTAACATGTATGGTGCCAATTACATGGAATCCAAGGAGAGATCAGCATTTCTTAAGTGGCATACTGAACAACAGGGAATGTTCGACTTTCAGAAAGAGATGAGGGAATGCTGTGTCTCTGACGTCGCTGTTCTCAGAGAAGCCTGCTTACAATTTCAAGCTCTGATGCTGGAAGCCACTGGTGAAACACAGATAGACCTTGATACCAAAGCTGTCACCTACATCAATGGCATCGATCCGTTTGCCCAGTACATCACCATTGCCTCGGTATGTATGGGCATCTTTCAAAGCAAATTTCTCAAGAAACATCAGCATGTCAAACTTACAGGCACCCAGAAAATCACAGACTGGATGACGGTCAATGAGGATGGATCCATCAAGGTAAAACCTGATTTATGGCTGACGGAAGAAGAATTGAGAGATCGTGGGATGGCCATCTTCCAGTCTGAAACTGTACCCAGTCCCATTGCTCAAGTTCCAAGTGAGGGGTACATCCAAAAAGATCAGTTCAGCAGAGTGTCCATCCAGTGGTTGGAATGGGTTCAACACCAAAATCAGAACAAGTACCAGATTCGGAATATGCTAGAAAGATCTATTGTAGCTGCTAATTTAGGAATTTCAACAGGGGAGTCTTTACTGTGGCAAGCGAAGTTTATAGAGGGGGTCGAGATATGCTGCCCTGGAAAATATATTTAGAGGAAAGAAGAAAATATGTGTGACCATGGGGGTGTCGACCCCCCCCCCCCCACCCCCCAAAAAAAAAAAAACCCACCCCTTCACAAGCGCCTGTAAGTAGTAAAATGGTCAACACCAAGAGGCAAACGAAATCAAACCCTCAACGTTGATTCACAAATCAAGAAATTTATAAATATTCTAGCGAAGACAAACCTTTTCACATTTTATTCATATAGGTTTACAAAAAAAAATACATCCCACAAGTATTTAACCAAAATACATGTCTTATTTACAGAACAATCTATTTTAAAGTCATCGGCAATGTACTTTGAACGTAAACAAGCCATTTCTAGGCAATATTGACCTTTGACCGGGTCAGTTCCGGAATGCCGCGCATGCGCAGTTCGGAAGTCTTCTATTAAAAAGTTAAAATTAAAACATTGTAAAGAGCTGTGCAACAATACAAATATGGCAGGTAGGTAAAATTAAAGGGACATTCCTGAGTTTGCTGCAATTTTTAAGATGTTATCGACTAACAGAGACTTTTTAACGATTGTAATTACATATCAAATATATTTTTCTGCACAATATATTAGTGGCTGTATATTAAACGTGTTTCTGATCATTCTAATATTTGTACTAGGTTAAATTTCATTTTATTTCCTAAAATATATTTTTTCGTACGTACGAAATTATTTGATGTCAAAATCCAGTTTGGGCTTCTTACTAATATTAAGACGACCAGAAACACATTCAATATACAGACAATGATAATCTAAACAAGAAAATATGTTTAATATGTTACTTTAATCGTAGAAATATTTTATTAGTCGGAAACATCTTACAATGGAGCAAACTCAGGAATGTCCCTTTAAAATCTGTAATAAAATTCAGTATC
Source organism: Gigantopelta aegis (assembly GCF_016097555.1). Lineage (NCBI taxonomy): Eukaryota > Metazoa > Mollusca > Gastropoda > Neomphalida > Peltospiridae > Gigantopelta > Gigantopelta aegis. The sequence continues at coordinate 76,439,280 of NC_054707.1, read as the reverse complement.
TTGGAGACATTTCAACTCCAGTTCAGGTTGTAATCATTTCGCAAATTATTTGGTCACATTTCTTCTACCAAAGATACAGTAGTTTAAAAAAAAGAAAAAAAGAGATGATATATGGTTGTTATGTCAAGGGTAACCATTTGATTAATAATCTTGTGTTCCTTTGTAATTATAGCAAACTCTTTTGTGTCAAGAAAGTCGTAAATCAGAAAATATGTAATTAAAGTAGAGGAAACCATAAAAGTGAGCTTCATGATATGTGTGTTTGATATATTATAGCGAAACTGGTCATTTACCCATCTTTGGAAAACAGTCAAGCATATATTAGGTGTAAATCTTGAAAAACATCTTTTTTTTAATATTTAAAATTGTTTTTGTTTTGTTTCTTCGGGTGGGTTTTTGGGGTTTTTTTTGTTAATGGGGTTTTTTTTTTGGGGGGGGGTTGACATCGCTAGAGGACATTGATTTATTAACCATTGGCTATTGGATATCAAACCGTAGGTCATTGTGACACGTAGTCAGAGGAAACTCGCTACGTATTTCTATCAGCAGCACGGGATCTTTTATATGCATTTCCCCAGACAGGATAGCATATACCACAACGTCTGACATACCAGTCGTTCGTGGGACACTGGTTGCGACGGGAGGGGAAAAAACAATAGAAGGATATATCTACAGAGGGGATTCGACGCATCATTCATTTCAGGCGAGTGCTCTACCAACTGAGCCAGATCCAGGTGTAGGATTTTTCTAGGAGGGGCCACAGATTAATCCTCCAATTGCTAATCGAAAATATTGAGGATAATATACGAGTTAACAGTTATTATCAAATTTATGTCTCGAGTGAAATAGTGTTCATTTGATAATAACTAGTACCGAGTTTGTTATTCTATGTATTACCTCAGACGTCAAACTAATCTATGCTAATCGTGATGACGTCATATCATCGATGGTGGCGACTTTAGTACTGTGATTTACTATAAAAAAAAATTAAATTGTTATTTTAGAATTCGCTACTCGTGTTTTTTAATATGTAAAATATCAACCTCGTCTAGCTAATCGGTATTTGTCTCGGCAGAGCCTCGACAAATACTGATTAACATAGACTCGGTTGATATTTTCCATATTAAAAAATACTCGTGATGAATCCTCTATTTACGCACTGTTATGAGTATTCCTATAACTTTATAATTTAAATAATTTTCAAAAACTGTTGTAATCGTATCGGGAAAACAAAATTGAACACCCGCAGCCGAACAAAACATTTTGTTGTGTTGTACTAACTTGAAGAACCTGTAAAAAAAACCATGTCGATTTATTACGTAAAATATGTTCGTAATAATTAGCCCAAGTTCTAGCACGGTAACTGATTACATAATGCTATATTCTAGCATTAGATTTTAATACGCGAACAACTACAATCTAGCACATTTTTTTGAACCAAACGTGCTCAAGAATTCTTCAAATAAACAGTAAAAATTTAAATTTACCGAATTGTGGTATTTCCATTCATAATGAATTAAAGTCTTTTAACAAATTTAATCAGTGAGGCGTGTTGGAGAAAATTTCGTCGGTCTCGTCCGCAGTTTGTATTTTCCTACAACCAGTCCAGGAAGTCACGTGCCATTTCGTACAATGAGACGGTGTACTTGTGGTATGCATTGGTTATTGGCCAATAAAAACGCATGGAATGTATCTAAACGGTAATAAAGTAGCATATGCGGTAGAAGAAACGTCTTTCCTCTATTGCATAATGTTATCAATCTCTTGTCCAGTGTGTTTAACAGTTGACCATAATAACCATAAGATTTTTTGTATTAAGCACAAGTTCGTTAAATAGTCCAGGAGTGATAGCTTAAAATAGCCCAAACCTTGAACATATTAGTAACAAGCTGAAAGTTTTTAAAAAGTGCGGTTCGTAATGAACATACTGAACGCCGTAGTTGAGATGTCTGTTTTTCAAGTCATGTAATTAACAACCACGATAAACTCCAGATTCCACATACTAGATGATAACTGTCGCCTATATCGATTTCGCTGAGATCGCATAGGGAAAAAGCATGTACTTTTGTGCCGGCTGCCATTTTGACTTTTTATGGAATACTCTCCAAGATGGGTGAAAGGATATAACTTAAAGGGACATTACCGAGTTTGTTGCATTGTAAGATGTTTCCGATTAATAAAATATTTCTACGATTAAACTTACATATTAAATATATTTTATTGTTTAGAACATCAGTGTCTGTATATTTAATGTGTTTCTGGTCGTCTTGATATTTGTAAAAGCCCAAACTGGATTCTGTCTTCAAATAATTTCGTACGTACGAAAAAACAATTGTTTAGGAAATAAAATGAAATTTAACCTAGTACAAATATTAGAACGATCAGAAACACGTTTAACATACAGCCACTAATATTTTATGCAGAAAACTATATTTGATATGTAATTACAATCGTTAAAAAGTCTCTGTTAGTCGATAGCATCTTAAAAATTGCAGAAAACTCAGGAATGTTCCTTTAATCTAACAACATCATAACATGTTATGATATAAAAGCAAACGTGAGGGACGTCATATTAATTTTTTTGTTTTTTGTTTAAAGATACCACTTGAGAACACTGATTTAATATTAATTATGTTACTGAATATTCCATAAAAATGCAAAATGGCAGACGTCAGAAAACTGCATGTATTTTGCCCTATGCGCTCTCACCGAAGTCGATACTGGAGAAATTAAGGGCAGCTTTTTTTTTAGCTCCTGAACATTTTACAAACTGCAGTCACTGGGATTGTAGCCGATCGTATTTCAGAATTATTTGCAGTATTGATACTTGTCACTCGTATAATAGGCTAAACATGAATGTAATCTATTTACTACATTACAAAATAAAACAGTTCGCAATGTACAGTAAAACAACAATTTGATATATTGTGACATTACAGAAATGATTAAACCTCGAGCGTTAAGTAACACGATCCAGTTAATTAAGTAACAGTAAATAGGTAATACTGCCGCTTCGAGGACAAAACCTGATAATCGTTGGATAATTCTTTCGTTTTGTTATTTCTGGCTTATTGAGATGGATATTATTACAAAACATCACGCATGCCTGTTTCATCGTTCAGCGAAAATCAACAGACCTATACGCTTGTTCTAATAACAAGACCTCAAGTTGCGCGTTAAAGGGACATTTCTGAGTTTTCTGCAATTTTTAACATGTTATCGACAAACAGAGACTTTAACGACTAATTACATATTAAATATATTTTTCTGTATAAAATATTAGTGGCTGTATATCAAACGTGTTTCTGATCGTCCTGATATTTGTACTACGTTAAATTTTCATTTTATTTCCTAAAATATACTTTTTTCGTACGTACGAAATTATTCAATCTAATTAAAATTAGCTCCACTATTGCATGTGGATCTAACAGCAGCCAGTTGGAGCTCATGTGCACCAATCAAAAACTTACTTGCAGAATCATGCCAGTGATTTATAAATAATTTGAAAACATTCCTGATTTTCCTGCATTGTATTCCGTCTAATAAAATATTTCTACGATTTGAAAACATTCCGAATTATCCTGAGGGTATACATGTTTGGTGTGAATTACGAATGTTATCGACTAACAGAGACTTTTTAAAGGGACATTCTTGAGTTTCCTGCATTGTATTCCGTCTAATAAAATATTTATACGATTAAACTTACATATTAAATATATTTTCTCGTCTAGAATATCAGTATCTGTATATTCAATGTGTTTCTGGTCGTCTTAATATTTGTAAGAAGCCCAAACTGGATCTTGTCTTTAAATAATTTCGTACGTACGAAAAACAAAAGTTTTTTTAGTCGATAACATCTTTAAAATTGCAGCAAACACAGGAATGTCCCTTTAACAATTGTAATTAAATATCAAATATGTGTATCTGCATAAAATATTAGTGGCTGTATACTAAACGTGTTTCTGATCGTTCTAATATTTGTACTAGGTTAAATTTCATTTTATTTCCTAAAATATGTTTTTCGTACGTACAAAATTATTTGAAGACAGAAATCCAGTTTGGGCTTCTTACAAATATTAAAATGACCAGAAACACACGGAACATACAAATACTCATATTCTAAACAAGACAATATATTTAATATGTAAGTTTAATCGTAATATTAGTCGTAAACCTCTTACAATGCAGCAAACTCAGGAATGTCCCTTTAAGCTAAGCGTAAACCATTAGAATGGGATACACATCTACTTCAATATCAGCTTAACACCCTTACACAGCAAGGACACGTCTGATCTGCTTGTATATGGTTAGAATATTTCAAGTGTTTTTAGTAGCTTGTGTAAATACTTGATGATACAGTGACAGCTGAAGCTGCTTGTTTGGTGCTCAAAATATATCCATTCAACTGGTAACGGTGTTCCTTGGTTGACCACATTCTGTAACATTCAGTATTTTATACCTTTTATAATTCTGAATAACATCACAGAAGCAGTTAGAAACTCTTACAAATAAGCTCGAAAAGACTACAGCTATTCAGCAAGCTCTGTCAACGATGAGGACTGCATATGCGACATAGTGGCCATATATTGGACTACACGATAAATGCTGCAAATGGTCCCAAACAAATCAGTTTGCTGATTCTTACCTTGTAAACTCAAAGATTGTCAAATGTTTCTAAAATGTGGCTTCCATTGTACTGAAGACGGTCAACCCAAAATACGTTTACCTGTTAAAATGAATAAATTCTGAGCATCACGCAATGGCATATATATATATATATATATATATATATATATATATATATATATATATATATATATATATATATGCCATTGCGTGATGCTCAGAATTATATATATATATATATATATATATATATATATAAGGGAAATCAGATGACTCCGTGCGACATAATGGGTATACAAATAAAGGCCCAGACCAGTGCATTGGGTATGCACGTATTGTTGCACACGTCATGCAGGAGAGATAGCACTGATGTTTGCAAACAGATGAGACCGGTGTATTACTGGATGTATTCCATTCTAATGGTCTTGTTGAACTCTGTGAGGAAGCTGATATTAATTCGATTTGATATTTTTCTATACATACCTTGACCACAAAGGTTGGCTCCGATTTAGGGAAGGTATTAACCTCTCACCAATACTTCAGCTGGCTGCAACTACAACAGTGACATGTGAACAAAGTTTGTATCGTTGAAAGCAAACTACTTTGGAAGCATCATAACAGCATTATCACAAAGAGGTACACTGCAATAATTGAACAATAGGTCACAAATGTATTGAAGAAAAGCACCACAGACAGCAATGAATCGGCTGCGAAACCATAGATTAACCACCACAACAAAGCAATGTGAATATAGCGATTCTCAAACTACTTAATGTGATAAGGGCACATATCTTACGTTCATTTCTCGTAACACACCAGATGATCTTCCTCCTTGCTAATTAACATCAAGCTCTGGAAACAAATTTTGTATGGATTTATAGAAGATGATGGATTGTTTTGGTTTTATGGGGGAAAATAATATAACAGATACTAAGTGTACAAACAGCAATGTTTTATTTAGAAGAAAGAACTGTTAAAGGGACATTCCTGAGTTTGCTGCAATTTTTCAGATGTTATCGACTAACAGATACTTTTTAACGATTCTAATTACATATCAAATATATTTTTCTGCAAAAATATTAGTGGCTGTATATTAAACATGTTTCGGATCGTTCTAGTATTTGTACTGGGTTAAAGGGACATTCCTGAGTTTGCTGCATTGTAAGATGCTTCCGACTAAATATTAAATATATTTTCTTGTTTAGAATATCAGTATATTCAATGTGTTTCTGGTCGTCTTAATATTTATAAGAATCCCAAACTGGATTTTGTCTTAAAATAATTTTGTACGTACGAAAAAATTATATTTTAGGAAATAAAATGAAATTTAACCTACTACAAATATTAGAACTATAAGAAACACGTTTAATATGTAGCCACTAATGCTTTATGCAGATTACTATCGTTAAAAAGTCTCTCATAGTCGATAACATTTTAAAATTTGTAGCAAACTCACGAATGTCCCTTTAAGTTTCATTTTATTTCCTAAAATAAAACATTTTCGTACGTACGAAATTATTTGAAGACAAAATCCAGTTTGGGCTTCTTACAAATATTAAGATGACTAGAAAAACATTGAATATAAAGACACTGATATTCTAAACAACAAAATATATTTAATATGTAATTTTAATAGTCGAAAAAATCTTAGAATTATACTATTCGGTCAAAATGTAAAAGTCATTAAACTTGAGAGTTTCACATATTATAAAGATAGCCTTATATTACCTGAATGTCCAAAACAAATCATAGGCTACCGGACATTTCGATCTACGGGTCATAAAGTGAATAGGTGTATGCATCACTATGACGTTTCCTTTTTTCCGTGTGTAGTCGAATTAATCATGTTTTATATCCACTAAATATTTGATTTTAAGGATTTATCAGATATTTTGGAAACGCCTTCATATTTTATTCTGCCACCCTCGTGTATCAAACCACCGAAAAATTGTATTCGATCGTGTGCATGTTGAAGCCCAAAATGTCCCAATTCGAGCACTGGCCCAAGATGTCCCAATTCGAACAATTATGTATCAAAGCGGCCCAAAATGTCCCAGCTTTGAAGTTTGTTTTGTTTAACAACATCACTAGAGCATGTTGATTTATTAATCATCGGCTATTTATATGTCAAACATTTGGTAATTGTTTTGTAAAAAGGGATCTTTTATATGCACCATCCCACAGACAGGCTATCACATACCAAGGCATTGATATACCAGTCGTGATGTTTGTGATAATGTGTGCGTGTGTGTGTACTGAATTTGTTAAGCTGAATTCAGACGTTACAGGGCGCTCGCTCACCCTATAACCCGTGTGTACTGTAACCGTGAAAATGGCTAATACAGTACTTGTTTGCCGTGAGGTGCGACCCGTGAAAATGGATGATGGGATCCTGGTGATTGAGTTGTGGCATACCTGCGGGTATGACTTCTGACAATACATCACTTTGGCCCGGAGTTCAAATAGACGGGCGGTCAGGTAGGCCCGACCTGATCAATCGGCTGGTCATTTCGGGTGACTTTCCTTGTGATTGGAGAAAAGCCATTATCATTCCTATTCCTAAGCCTGGTAAGGATCCAACAAATCCTACCAGTTATCGCACAATTGCTTTAACAAGTTACATTTGTAAAACCATGGAAAGCATGATCAACCGTAGACTTGTCTGGTATCTTGAGTCCCACAAATTGCTTATTAATGTGCAGTGTGGGTTCAGGACTAGACGAAGCACGGTTGATCATCTTGTTAGATTTGAAACGTTTTGTAGGGATGCTTTTATCCATAACCAGCATTTGGTATCGAGCTTATGGTACCACGTGGAAGTATGGGATTTTGAAAGACCTCCATGGCATGGGCCTAAGAGGCCGTATGCCAGACTTTATCTCAAATTTCTTACAGAATAGGTCTTTCAAGGTATGAGTGGGATCTACGTTATCCGATTCTTACTCCCAAGAGATGGGTGTGCCTCAAGGTAGCATCCTGTCGGTAACTTTATTTTCCGTGAAAATTAACAGCATCACCCAGTGTTTAAAACCTGGCGTTGATAGCTCGTTAAATTTCGACGATTTTCAGATTTGCTACAGGTCGTCCAGTATGAGTATCATTGAACGTCAATTGCAGCTTTGTTTGAATAAACTTCAACAATGGGCAACTGACAATGGATTTCAATTCTCAAAGTCAAAAACCGTCTGTATGCATATCTGCCAGAAAAGAGGTCCCCATTTAGATCATGTGCTGTTTCTGGACAAAACTCCGGTTCCAGTTGTGGAGGAGACCAAGTTTCTGGGTGTTATGTTTGACAGGAGGCTATCTTTTGTTCCTCATTTACAGTATGTGAAAAAGAACGGCTCGAAGGCCCTCAATATCATAAACGTTATTGGCAAGACTGAATGGGGAGCAGATCGAAAGGTTATGCTCCGACTTTACAGATCTTTAGTTCGGCCTAAACTTGATTATGGGTGCATTGTGTATGGGTCAGCACGTAAGTCTTACTTGCAGATGCTAGATCCTATACACAACCAGGGACTTAGGCTTTGTCTTGGTGCTTTCAAAATACCTCCTGTGGAGAGCTTGTACGTCGATGCACACGGACCTAGCTTGGGTGCTAGACGTGCAAAGCTTTCTCTGCAGTATGCTACAAAGATTAAATCAATGCCAATACATCCTGCACACAATGCGGTGTTTGATAATAAATATATGAAGTTATTTGATGCGAAACCGAATGCGATTCGAACATTTGGTCTTCGCATTAAGCAGTTTTTATCAGTTTCCAACATTGATTTAACAGACATTTTGGAAACGCCTTCATATTTTATTTTGCCACCTTGGTGTATCAAACCACCAAAAATTGTATTCGATCTTGTGCATCTAAAAAAGGATCGCACAGATGCAGTTATTTATAAACAATATTTCATGGAAGTCCAAGAGAGGTACTGTGATTACATTCCTGTTTACACAGACGGATCATGGGATGGGAAGTATGTGGCTTGTGCTACAGTTTTCCCATCAGACGCAATAATTTCCATGAGATTGCCCGATTCAGCATCCATCTTTACTGCTGAAATTTGGGCAATCATTAAAGCCCTGGAACAAATTAAGGATTCATGTACATCAAAATATATTATTTTCACACTCACTTTCGTGTCTCTAAGCTCTATAGTACATGAAGTTGGAGCACCCCTTAGTTGGAATGGTGATACGAAAGTGTGTCTTTTTATCAATTGCCAATAAAGATGTTATATTTTTAGGGTGCCCAGCAATGTTGGCATTAGGGGGGTAACGAAAAGGCAGATGTTGCTGCCAAGTCTGCTTTGAACTTGCCCCGTGTCCATGTTGGTGTCCCCTACAGTGATTTTACATTTCATATTAAGCAATATATTTTTTCGACTTTACAAGATGATTGGGACGGTGCGGTTGCGAACAAGCTTCATTCTGTCAAGCCAGTCCTGGGAGAGTGGCAGTCATCTTACAGGCGGTGCAGGAAGGATGAAGTAGTCTTGTGCCTTACCCGCATCGGCCATACATATTTGACACATTCATTTATTTTAAAGAAGTACCCTGCTCCTCAGTGTGAACATTGTCAGTGTACGCTGACTGTGCGCCACATTTTGGTGGAGTGTGATCATCTCAAGCCGATGAGAAATGATATATTTGGCAACAGAAATGTTTTGGAATCTTTTAAATTCCATCCAGAATTAATTGTAAAGTTTTTGAAACATTTTGACTTCTATACAAAGTTTTAAGGGTTACTTACCGCGATTTCATGTAGTGTATTATACTTTTCCCCACAGCTCCTTACACTGTGGTTTTACATAAATATATATAAATAATATTTTCATATACTTACCATTTGTGACACCCAATAGGCGATGTGAATTTTTGTGCTGGGGTGTCGTTATAGGGACATTCCCGAGTTTGCTGCAATGTTTAAGATGTTATCGACTAACAGACTTTTTAACGTTTGTAATTAAATATCCTGCATAAAATATTAGTGGCTGTATATTAAACGTGTTTCTGATCGTTCTAATATTTGTACTGGGTTAAATTTCGTTTTATTTCCTAAAATAATTTTTTTCGCACGTACGAAATTATTTTAAGACGAAATCCAGTTTGGGCTGTTTACAAATATTAAGACGACCAAAAACACATCGAATATACAGACACTGATATTCTAAACAAGAAAACACATTTAACATGTAAGTTTAATCGTAGAAATATTTTATTAGTCGGAAACATCTTACAATGCAGCAAACTCAGGAATGTCCCTTGAAACATTCATTCATTAATTCTCACCCTATAAACAAAACGTAAATACAGTTTATTCTGTTTGACCCCATCCCCTTTTAAAAGCAAAATGAGCATGATGGTTTTTCAATCTCTATTTCTTATTCTTTTTTTCTAATTTGTTATGGTTTGCTTTTTGGTTTTATTATTGAAGTGTTGGAAGGGTAATCCGCTGGTTTTCAGTTCATTTGTTTTCTTTGCAAAACCAACTTCAGACATTAGAAACAGTGTTTCTAGGAATACACAACAATATTTTATTTCGTCGAAATATTTCTTCTTTGACTACAAAATGCCTGTTAATTGTAACGCACGCACGCACAACACAATACAATATTATTGGCAATTAAAACGCCTCCTGTTAAAATATACAATGTAAATGCACTGTATTCAATTTGACAAGGAAACGAAAGGAAATATTTTATTTAACGACGCACTCAACACATTTTATTTACGGTTATATGGCGTCAGACAAATTATGGATAAGGACCACACAGGTATTGAAAGAGGAAACCCGCAGTCGCCACTTCATGGGCTACTCTTTTTTGATTAGCAGCAAGGGATCTTTTATATGCGCCATCCCACAGACAGGATAGCACATGCCACGGCCTTTGTTACACCAGTTGTGGAGCACTGGCTGAAACGGGAAATAGCCCAATGGGTCCACCGACGGGGATCGATCCCAGCTCAATCACGCATCAAGCGAGCGCTTTACCACTGGGCTACGTCCCGCCCCACTCAATTTGACAAAGTACACTAACACACCACACATACATACATACATACATACATATACATATACAAATATATACATACATACATGCTGTTAAGACTCAGGCAGATCATCTGTTGGTGGCTTCTTTATCTGTGTATTATTAATTGATGAACCTTTCATTCATTAAATATGGATAAATTCAAAAATGTAAATCCAAATTCTGATGGAATTCTTGTCTTGTCCATGTAATCAAGAACAAATATGAGGAAATCCAAAGTGATTTCTTCACAAAATTGGCCAAGTTTCTCGTCATCGGTTCCACTGATGACGGGGCCTTGAAAACACTTTCTCCTTTTGCCATTCAAAAGGCAATTATTGGCTTGGCTGGTGAGCCAAAATCTGTCAAGAAAATCAAGAATGAGTTGCTGGTCGAGTGTTTAACCGAAAAATACTCAGCCTGCCTTCTCAAATCGAATTTGTTTTGCAATGTCGCAATTAATGATACTGTATTTGGGCAAACAAAAGACAAGTCAACTGGCAAATTACTTGGAACAAGAGTGATCGATGACATTTTGCAGCACATCCGGAAGCCGCTGTGTCACACAATAATATTTGACAACTTTTTACCAATTATGATGCACTTACGAAACTGCAAGATAAAGGGTTTGCTGCTCTTAGAACTGTCAGACATAATCGTCTGCGTAGTTCTCCTCTGCCCATTGCAAGTGATGTTAAGAAGACACAAAGCGGATCTTACAAATATTGCAGCGATGAAAAGATGGTAGCTGTTGTTTGGAATGACAACCGACCTGTATATGCTTCAAAAAAAAAGGTAACACCTACAGTACCTAAACGTCGGTACTCACAGTCTGAAAAAACAATACATCCAGGTCGATTGCCCTACAATTGTTGATACTTACAATGATAATCATACGATGGGAGGACTGACCTGTTTGATCGATACTTGAGCGATTACAGGCCTTCAATACGTGGCAAAAAGTGGTACTTCCATTTTTTTTACCAACGTTCTTGATGTCCGTGTTACAGCGGTTTGGAGAGTTCACAAGGAGTTGGGTGGATCAGAAAGTCGTTTGATCTTTCTGAGACACGTTGTCCGAACTCTATAGAAGCAAGAAAATTCCAAAAGTGGTCCTATGCAACCGCGATCAGTTCTTTGTGACATACGGTACGATGGAGCAGGGCACACCCAAGACAAAACCAGCAAAGAAGGCCGATGCAGCCTGTGTGGGAAGAACACATTTTACCGATGTAAGAAGTGCAACCAGCGACTACACCAAAAATGTTTCTTTGCCAATCACTTCACACCATGAAGGATATATTAGCAAGACATTGATATCGCCACCGAAACTCAAAATAATGTACATTGAAAGTGATCTAATGAAATACTAGAAAACAAATTAATTACTGTCTATACAAATAAAAAAAATAAAAATCCCATTCTATTTGGTTTGTTGACATATTTATTTCAATTTATTTGAAGCTGGAGCAGGAACCACACGTCTTCGGGGGTTGGGGCCACTTGAACTCCGCCATCTGTTGCACTGTTACGTGTTTACCATGTACAATACATTAATAATTACGATTTAACAAATAAAAAAATAATTCAGCAAAACTATTTTTTTGTGTGTGCGATTTTAATAAGATTATGTGATATCTCTAAAACTTACATCACATGCCCATCGGTATTGTTTGTCATATGCCCCTGCTCCGGCTTCAGGAAAGCGCTCCGTGACAATATTTCTCACTAACTATGGGAATATCGGTGTTTTCCCTGGCTCCGCTACGTGACCACCATACTGGACAAAATACATAAAGAAAACGTGTACACAATGTTACAATACTGAAGACATAATTATTCCACTTTCACATAAATATTTTGTTTTATAATAAAAAGGGATACATGTAAAAACAAATAATAATTATAGTTACTACTAGTTGACTGTACAATGCTCTGTACACTTCTTTTCTGGAAGTGTGTGACGGAACATGCTCTTAATTTTGTTTTCTCCTGTGGCGATATTAATTGTTTTAGAGGGCCGTGTGCAGTTCCAATATGCACTTAAGCCCAGGTGGGAACTTTGTTACGTAATACCTCTGCGCGACGGTCGTCGAGCTCTCTCTAATACACACCCAGTCCAGGTGTGGAGGCCATGTGGCCAGTAGTCACGTAATACCTCCGCTAGTTCGGTACGATCGGGAGATTGCTGGCGGACTAGGCGTCAGAAAGTCTGGCGATCTAAGAAAAATATATCGGCGTGGTCGCTGTGGTAATATCACTTGATAGGGGGAGGACCGCGTTGTACCCCCAGGCAATATTCGGCTTTATGATAAATAGCTAGGGTTTTAGAGATATCGGGGAGAAACATATTGGAAGGCTACCAGGGAACGTTAGTCCGTTTGGACTTGGTAAATATCATTTTGCTCTGTTGTATAACCTTGATGTGATTGATACTTTATATTTTAATACTGTATTATACCAATATTATTTAGACGGTGCTGCCGGTCATCTGACGCAGTATACTGTAGGCTCACTGTTCTAAATAATTATTAAGGCTTAGCCAGTCATCCTAGAGGACCTAGGTAAACTGTAGGTTATTGTCTTTATTGTGATAGGTACCAGTATTAATTCTGTGTTACAAGGTTACTGAATGAGTAGTTAAGGGTTAATTAAAAATTAACCAGTTAGGAATAGAATTGTAATTCCTTTATTAATTAAGTTCCCCTGGAAGCGTTTCTCAATGATCACACGTGTGGGTGTTGTGTCACGGTGAAGTGATTAGCATATTGTGTAAACTAGACGCCTAGAGATTAACTAATTAAGTGATCAGTTCTGGGTTGTTATTATTTGTAGTTTTTTTTGTTAATTAACTACTGCGGCAGTACATTTGTCAGCGTAGGTTAATACAGATTCCAAAGTGTATTGTGTTTTTGTTGTGTTTTCTAGTGAACTAAACGTACTATCATAATATATGCTTGATATAAGATCTTATCTCTGATCATACCTAGACGAGCCACGCGGGTATAACTGCCTGTTACAGAGAGATCTAATAGATATACAGTTAGGAGAGATATTTGGACAATCGTGTTTCATTCAGTTACGGGTATTATAGGATCGCCGTGACAAAGTGCCATGTTGCAAAATCACATGGCGCCATCCTGCCGACACTGTCATCCTGCAACAGTATAACTACATGGAACATTTCATAGTAGCACCGGTTACAACATGTGTCCTTTATACAATTCTAAATAGTTTGTGCGAAAAGTATTTCAAATCTACTATGAGAAGTAATGTAAATATGTTGGTGGTTTCTAACATTGATTTTGAGTTACTAGTATGCTTACATGTTTCTGCCAAAATCCTCTCAAATTCGTTGAATTTGTCCGTCATTTGCAGGTGATGAGTTGATTTTGAACACCACGTCAAAACAGCAAGACACTTGCGCGGTAGAACAACGTTAAACAGTCATTCATCAGGTCATTGTTCGTAAAAACGAACATTCCAAATATGGTATAAAAAACATTCGCTCCATAAAATTTGCACAATATATAGCAATATAGTCCTAAATAACAAACAAATCCAAAACAAACCGACCAGTTTTCAATCGGCGGTAAATGCTTGGCCTTATATGGGCACAACGCAAAAAGTCAAAATCGTTCATTTTTTTCAAAATGTTCCAATAGGAATATTTAAACCTCATATCAATGTATAACATTGAGAAACTGGTAAATAAATACTTGTATTTACTATGTAAAACACTAAATTGTAATAACTAAAGTCTGACTAATTAATGAATGAGCATCGACCAGACTATGACTAAATGGGGAAAAAAGAAATGTTTCGTTTAACGTGGCACTCAACACATTTTATTTACGGTTATATGGCGTCATACATATGGTTAAGGACCACACAGATTTTGAAAGGAAACCCGCTGTCGCCACTACATGGCTTACTCTTTCCGATTAGCAGCAAGGGATCTTTTATTTGCGCTTCCCACAGGCAGGATAGAACAAACCATGGCCTTTGTTGAACCAGTTAAATATCACTGGTCGGTGCAAGTGGTTTACACCTACCCATGCGGAGCACTCACTCAGGGTTTGGAGTCGGTATCTGGATTAAAACCCATGCCTCGACTGGGATCCGAACCCAGTACCTACCAGCCTGTAGACCGATGGCCTAACCACGACGCCACAGAGGCCAGTATATATGACTAAATGTGGCATTGTTGAAAAAGTTACACATGCACATGTGTATATTCTCTAGTTCGGGAATCACTTTAAGAAAGCTTCCCACTCCATTGTTCAAGAAGAATGTTGAACTGATGTTGAAGTGATGTTTCATCATTTCAAGCTTATCCATGAAGTTTTTGTTAATATCAGACTGAGTATCTTCGAAGTGAGACACGACGACCTTTGATTTTGTTCGCTGCGGCCACTTTATATTTTTCGCGATGAGACTGGTACCCACGACACTTGGATGCAACAAGTCTCTGTAATTCTTCTGTTGAGGTGCACCATAGCCAGTGGTGAAATAATTTTTATGATCAACGAAATGACATTCTTTTTCATCGCAAAATGCTGACACCGTGTTATTTGATTTTAAAACCACACCGTTAATGTCTTTGTTTCCTTTAGTTGGGATGATGGATGAGAAATATATATGTGCATTTGGTACTGTTGATCTTGTTGCTGCGATCAGTGCGTCCAAATGTTTTCTTTGAACAGGTTGCATGGTTTTGCATTGGTTGATATCCAAGTGGAATGTAATTCGTTTAACACTGTGATTAACATGTTGTTGGTTAAGCCAGTCTATCAGCTGATGATATCTAAGACCAGGCTTACATATTATTTGACATGTGTCATTTTCGTGTGTTGTCATCTTAGTTGCATGTAGTCTTTTAATGACCGAGTCGCCGATGATTAAATTAGTAATATCTTTTTTAATATTCTCTGTACTGTTTGGTACCGTAAGCATCAACGTTGATGACGTCCACGCATCCTTTGCGGCCATACGTGGCGTTGTAGTGCTGGCCAAAGACTGAAACTACTTCTATTTGTTCATACTCAGGTTTGTCTTCTAGTATTTCATATTTATTTTGTAATGGTTTATTTCTAGTGACCAGAACTGGTTCATTCTTCGTAGCAATTGGCTTTTTTCTTAAGGCATTTATATTTGATGTTTCTTTGTTTACTGCATTGCCGACAATCCAGACGCCAGGTGTCTTTTCACTACATAACTGTAGCTTTGTGAAGTTACACATGGTACTTGGTTAGGAGAATCTTTTGACAAATGATTATCATTGTTTTCTGTGGACATCATTGTACTCTGTATCATAAATTGCTCAGTTTTAGATCTGTACTCCTGCACATTTTTGCGAAGATTTCCATTCTCATTTTCTAGATGAGCTACCCGTTTTATAAGAATGCATGTGTTTGTGAATTAATAATTTCTACGTGTGTTACATCCGTAGATAGGTGTTTCGCTTCAGTTTTAATTTGGTTGGTGACAGCTACTCTAAGATCAGTAATTGTTGTATCTATGTGATCCATGATGTCGCTGTGTGACTCTTGTAATTGGCTAACCGTATCTTCCAGGGATGAGATTCTGTTGATGAGTAATTTGTTTGCATTTAATTCCTTTAATGATTTACTATGCAGCGATAATACTTGTTTACGTGAAACTGTAGATTTTCTCTTGGGTGTGAACTTACATTTAGGAGATGTAGATTGGCCAGTTTTAACATAACTTTGGTCTTGGTGTGGTGTTGATTTCTCCATCAATGAAAATTCTCTCATTTGTGTTATCGGGCTATCTTGACTTTGTTTCTTTGGACTATTATTTCGATTTGATGTAGATGTTGGGGTTTGTGATTGGTCATCGATGTAATACTGTACGGCTGCTGTGAAATGTCAACAAGAGTATCACCTGCCATGTTAGCAGCTTGTTCAAATATGACTGGCAGTTCATTTTCAAGCCACCACGCAACCATCAACTGTCTACCCTGAACCATAACTTTCATCGTCGTGCGAAACAAATGAATCATTACAAGTTGTTTGCCTGTGTGATCAAGGACTTTAATTTTATTTTTCACGATAGCACCTTGTTGATCTTTTAACTCTATCCATTTTATTTCTAAATCACTCCCCACTGAATTCCGCGGCAAACATTTTAAAATTCCGCGGTAAAATTTGATGAATTGTGCAGCAAATTCTGCAACATATAAAACTGAAAAATAACACTTATAATTAAAACTAGATGTTCAAAATGTTCCATACTCGCCAGACCCTAAAATAAATGGTTGCCCAACGGACTACCTTTGGGAAATTGTTAGTCGCCCTTAGCCAATAAAGGTCGCCACGGGGACCGGGCGACTGCTAATTTTCAACCCTGGATTTGTTGGGTCAACTGTCGTATACTGCGTAAATTCACCGTTTTGGATGATGTGGTATCGTGGAGAGAACGAGCGCCACCGTTTCCCACTTAAATGGCAGAATAAGATATATCTGTAGCTTACCAAGTATATGGGACAAGGGCCCTTTTTATCCTTCATAAGCCACCACTTTAAAACATGTTCATATGCCTATAAAATAATAACATACCATAAACACATGGACATCTATTAATAAATATTATCTATACGATATAGAATAAAGATAAGTATTATATACATAATAATTTATAAAACAAACACACTACCCACTTCACTTGCTCACCATAATATATAACTTTTTATATACTTTTTGAACACACGTGTACACATCTTTAAATGTTTCATTTAACAATGTCACTTAAAGTCTATTTGGATTTATATATTAAAACAACTAACTTTCACAATATAAACTATTTAATATTATGATAGTATTTAGTTGAACACTATAAAACATTTACTAACCTTATTAAATCTTAATTCTTGCAAACCACAAAATGCTTGACAACTGTCTTGTTTGAATATCTGTGTTGAAAGTGCCCAGATCCTAACACTTCTAAAGATTTTACCTTGGATGTTAATCAACACCCAAGCTACAGAAAAGAGCTAACAAAGGAAAGAATGTTAGTAGTGAGCATTTCTGTGTACAGGTAAATAGGTGCACAGCTTGGTATTGCAACCAAGCTAACTGCTGACATTTACTTAAAATAATGTTAAAATATCTTATGTACAATAAAATGACTCTGCTACATGCTTCCCTCCCCAAGAAATGACGTCCTCGTCATCACTGGGTTGTGAAGACAATATGGAGAGAAAAGCCTTGGTTACATCAGTATTCATGTTGCCTGGCAATATATTCTAAGTATCTGGCCTTTAGCATCCACTCTGGTTCATGAGCGGTCCGACTCATAACAAATTCACCAGAAGTTTGCCACAAAGGTTTCTGTTGTCTTCTAATTGATCTTCTTTGAGCAATAGCAGGTTCATCAGCTGATACATCAGGCAGTTGTTCAGCTGATACATCAGCACCAAGCGATGTATCTACATCAACATCAGCAATGTTGCCTTCTTCATCGTCAGCGTGACCTGAAGCATTGGCAGAATCATTGTCATCTGATACATCCATATCCACATCTACAACTACAGAATCCACTCCAGCAATTTTGTTCACAGAAGTGTGATCGTCATCACCGGAGGAAGACCCATCTACTACCACAGATTCGTGATCATCACCACTAGTCTTGATAGTAGCATCATCATCATCATCTGCAAGAAAACAACTGTTAGTATCAACAACAGTTCTTATATCTACTTGTGGTTTCTCAACCCGGAAAAAAAAAATATCATCTTCTTCTGATTCATCTTCTCTAGATGTTGCAATGTTATGCTTCTGAACCTGTATCTGCCGCTGTCTACGTGGTTTTGGTTTTGGAGTCGATACATCTGTGTTTGAAAAATTGAGCAGCGCTCCGATGGGAAGAAGAACGTTCCTGTGTAGGGTTCGTTTCCGATCCTCATGAATCTCCTTCTGCACCGCAAAGACCGGAAACTCCGGATTCGGTTGTTGTAAAACAAGATAAGGCTCTTCTTCCTATCTGTCATCCAACTTATGTTTGCCCCCAAAAGCTCGGATCTTCACTAGAACTCGTCTCCAGATTGAATGGTGGCTCCTCTAGCTTTTAAATCATATCCCTCCTTCTGTTTTGCTTGTGTCTCCTTCAGGGATGAAGTTGCAAGCTCATATGCATCTTTGAGTCTTTTCTTCAAAGTTTTGATATAACTGCTAACTGACCCGTGCCTTTCTCCTAGATCAATCCCAAATGCAAGATCTAAAGGAAGTCTTGATTCACGTCCGAGCATAAGAAAGTATGGTGACTGACCAGTAGCTTCATGGCGGGTGCCGTTATAAGCATGTACTAGAGAACCAACATGCGATTTCCAGTCTTTTTTCTGTTCAATAGAAATAGTGAACAATAAATGTGTTGAAGAATACCTGCACAGTGGTTCTTGCAGTCATATTGCGAGTTGGATATGCTTGATCATGTCTCGTGAAATGGTCTGTAACCATCAATATGTGCTGCAAGTTACCTTTTGATGGCTCCAATGTCAAAAAATTCATTGAAACTAATTCCAAAGGTTGACTGGTCTTGATATTAACTAAAGATGCCCTCCGATTTATATCAAACTTTCTACAAAGACATCTGCCGCAACCCTTGATCCACTGATCAACATCAGCAAACATACCTGGCCAATAAAACCGATCCCTTAATAGAGAAAGAGTTCTATCTCGGCCAGGATGTCCACCTCTGTTGTGAATTCCATCTAAAACCTCAGAAACAAATTTAGATGGTAAAACCAACTGGGGCCTAACCTGTCCATCAACTATGGCATCCCTGTATAACACACCTCTTCTCAAATGTAGACTATTTGCTACTTTAAGAAGAGTAGAGTGAAAAGGTGAGTCACACAACTCATCACGTTGTGGCTTTCGGTCATGACTCAAATGACGAATCCACTGATTCAAAATGCGATCATCTGACTGAGCACGCCTCCAGTCACATTCAGTCATCCCTGTGAGTTGTGTTCCAGACTGATTTACACCCTGATCCACAACATCAGCATTCATACACAAAGTCTCCAAATAAGGTTGTGCATAAATAACGTTGCATACTGCTGCAATGGAATCAGAAGATATAAAATTATGCTGCTGATCCATTTCATTAAGTCCTGGAAGTCTAGACATGCCATCGGCATCTGTATTACTTTGACCAGGACGATACCTCATATCAAAGTTGTATGTAGCCAATCCTGCAAGCCACCTGTGCCCAGTAGCATCTATCTTTGCGGTGGTCAAGACGTATGTTAATGGATTGTTATCTGTGAAAACAGTGAATGTATTACCATAACGGTAATCATTGAACTTTTCACAAACAGCCCATTTTAACGCAAGAAACTCAGGTTTGTGTGTAGAATAGTTCTTTTCAGATCTGCTGAGACCTCTGCTAGCAAATGCTATAACTTTCTTTCCGTTTTGAAGTTGATAGAGGACGGCTCCTAATCCTAAAGTGCTGGCATCAGTGTGCAGTTCGAAAGGTAAATTATAGTCTGCATATCCAAGTATTGGAGAAGATGTCAATAACTCTTTCAGATGATTGAAAGCTTGATCCTGTTCTGGACCCCAATGGAAAAGTACAGTATTGACATCAGTCTTCTTTCTCGCTCTTTTAGACTGTATGGGTGGTGGAATCAAGATACAAAGATGTTTGGTTATCCTTGCAAAATCTTTGACAAACTTTCGATAGTATCCTGCAAATCCAAGAAATTGGCGCACCTCATTAGCATTAGTAGGTGTTGGCCAATTATGGATCGTCTCCACCTTAGAAGGATCTAATTCTATTCCATCGGCGGAAACACTGTGACCAAGAAACTTAACCCTATCTTTGAAGAAAGTACACTTTTCAGGAGCCAATTTCATGCCAGAATCACTTACTCGCTGAAACACCTGAGACAGTCTATAAAGATGTTCTTCATAAGTTTCAGAGAACACAATGACATCATCAATATAAATGAGACACGCCTTTAAATGCAAATCTTCAAAACATTCATTCATCAATCGTTGGCAAGTTGCTGGACTGTTGGACAAACCAAACGGCATGCGATTGAATTCAAAGAAACCAAGAGGTCCAGCAGAAAATGCTGTTCTCTCTTTGTGCTCTTCCTCGATCTCCACCTGGTGGTAACCACTTTTCATGTCCAATATGGAGAAAAAACCTGGACACTCGAAGTGTGTCGAACATTTCATCTATTCTGGGTAAAGAATATGAATCCTTGATTGTACGTTGATTTAACTGACGATAATCAACGCACATTCGCAGTTTACCATTTTTCTTCCGTACAAGAACTACATTCGATGACCAAGGAGAGTGAGATCTACGAATAACTCCATTCGCCAACAACTGATGAAGATGATCTCGTACTTCATTGTACATTGCTGGTGGAATTAGCCTGTGTCTTTGTTTAAAAAACTGATCATCCATCAAATCAATCCTGTGCTTTACTGCAGAGGTATGGCCTAAGTCATGATCTCCAGTGGAGAAAATATCTTCAAAGGAGGAAATGACTTTTATACCAACAACCGTAGTTGTTGACCACGTTATTATCAATAGGTAAAGCAATTATATATTTAATAACGTTCTATGAATGATAAATGAATATGCTTATGTGCAGTGCATGTGTTATGGAAAAGGAAATAAACCTGCAGGTAAATCCAGAAAATAACCTACTCTTATTTCCCAAACTATTTTGTTCACCAAATTATTATAATTATTTATTTTATTTTATTTTATTATTTATTTATTTTTAGTTATCTTAACTTAATTTAATATAAGAAACTAAATAAGCAATAAGTAGGAAAATTCACTAACTAGAGGGTTGGTGAGGTGGAATGATTACATAATCAGAATTTAAAAAAAAAAAAAAAAAGTGATAAAGAAAATAGTGGCAGTCTAACTAATATACAAATAAATACATAAATCACACCACCATCAGCAGCTGAAACAAGGGAGGAAAGGGAGATAAGTAAAGAGCAACCAATCAATAAATGAAAGTAATCATAAATCAACCAAATTAATAATGATAAATAAACTGCAAATGATGGCTCATAAAATATCTAAATTGCAGGTACTCACAAAAAAAAAAAAAAAAAATTGTAAGCAATATCAAAATTAAATTCAAAAACGCAAGCAATCTCAACTATTAAATTAAGAATTGCAAGCTATCTCAAAATTTAAATTCAAAACTGCAGGCAATCATCAGAAAGAATAAATACAAATAAACATCAAAATTCAAATAAATAAATTGCAAGGCCTTGCTAACTAATGCATCACACAAAGTCAAACTAAGAATTCCTCAAAAATCAATGTTCATCAAATAGAGTTCATTTAATGACATCACACCGAAAACATAAACAAAACAAACTGTTCAGTTACAGTGGAATGTCACAATGTTCACCAAACACAGTTTATAATGAAAACACAGTAAGTAAACATGTGCGAAATGTAATCACAATATCATACAGAATCGGATCAATGTCACAAATGCCATGAATAAATGTCAATTTCACAGTTAGTTATAAAGTCAAGTTCTATCACATGAAACAGTATATGTAACGAGTGTCCATATCACAGTCAATGAAATAACACATGGACATAATAAGGCACATGAAATGACTCACGAACGCAAAAATTCGCAGAACTTCAGAACCATTCGGCAGTGGGATGAGTTAAACTGATCTAGATGAAAATCACAAGCATCCTGTCGGCGACGCCAAAATGTAGCAGGTGGATTTTTTCCGTAATGTTATAATGACACAAACTGCATGTTTTTTTTGGATCCTTGTTTATTCACATAGTTATCATCAAAACATCAAGTCATCAAATCATGCCCTAAAATATAAACATGATACAATAATAAATACTATGTAAAAGAAACAAATATACACATACATGTGAACATATGCATGATAATTAATGCATATATTAATCATATTAAATATCTCCAATACACATTAAGAATTAACACATTGACCAGAATTATACTACACAGTAATCCTGATAAATATAATCAGTAACATATAATATACATAACAATCAGTTATACACAAATATCATATAATCACATTCAAATACATTTAAATTATACACAATAGATGTTATCCATATCTGCATTGAAAATATAAACCTACCTGTGTATTAAATAATACACACCACATACCTAAATATATCGGTTATCTATAAACATTCATTTATCTAAAGAATTATTCAAAACAATATATCTGTAGCTTACCAAGTATATGGGACAAGGGCCCTTTTTATCCTTCATAAGCCACCACTTAAAACATGTTCATATTCCTATAAAATAATAACATACCATACACCTGGACATCTATTAATAAATATTATCTATACGATATAGAATAAAGATAAGTATTATATACATAATAATGTATAAAACAAACACACTACCCACTTCACTTACTCATCATAATATATAACTGTTTATATACTTTTTGAACACGCACGCATGCACACACGCGCACACATCTTTAAATGTTTCATTTACTTAACGATTATTTCATTTAACAATATCACATAAAGTCTATTTGGATTTATATATTAAAACAACTAACTTTCACAATATAAACTATTTAATATTATGATAGTATTTAGTTGAACACTATAAAACATTTACTAACCTTATTAAATCTTAATTCTTGCAAACCACAAAATGCTGACAACTGTCTCGTTTGAATATTGAAAAGTGCCCAGATCCTAACACTTCTAAATATTTTACCTTGGATGTTAATCAACACCCAAGCTACAGAAAAGATCTAACAAAGGAAATGAATGTTAGTAGTCAGCATTTCTGTGTTCAGGTGAATAGGTGCACAGCGTGGTATTGCAAGCAAGCTAACTGTTGACATTTACTTAAAAGAATGTTAAAATATCTTATGTACAATAAAATGACTGCTACACAAATATTATCTAATATGCTCATCTGTGAATAAAAAACATACACATATCATTAAAGGAGACCGGACACCAAACCATATATACGGCGTAATGAATTGTTTGCCGTCATAAACCACAACACGCAACTACCGCGCTCCCCTTATTGACTAAGTTAAGCGTGCCAGTCTTGGTTTGGGGGGGGTTTCTCCGATGTTTGCCGGAAACTGTCGACAATTGATGAGCTAGACCCGTGACGTCATCGATGAGAGGAAAACTGAAGAAACTACCAAGCAGCATGGACGAACTTAGCGATTCGAGTGAAGAAGAATTGTGTCCAGCTTGTGCTAATGGCATCAAACCGTATCAGTTTGAACCACTTATCCGAGACTTTGTCCCTAATCCTGGAAATGTTGTCTTAGACGAAAATTCGGATGAATCAACTGCCGACGAAGACAAGGAAACCACACGGTCATAGACATATAAGCATTCTTTTAAACATAATTTTTTATGACATTTTTAATGTAAACTGAAGCAAATGGACATAATTAGAAGAAAAGCACACAAAATTTAATAATATTTCATCATAAATCTTGTTCAGCATAGATGTAAATATGACACGTCAGTATTCCATAGGCCGATTTCGCAAATTTGCAAAAAGAGTCCCCTCCTCACCAAAGCAAGATATACTAATTTAACAAAAAACTTTGTTCTCTTAACTAGTTACCCTCCAAGTTTTAATATGTTTGGTTAAACCGTGTATTTTTAATTATTAAAAAAATGTGTTAGCAGTCTGCCGAAACTGTCCACAGCCGGGTACAGAAACACAGAAATGTTGGAAAATATTATACTGTTGCCACATACTGACAATCACTTTACAACTAATGTCTTATCGACAATATTATTATGTAGTCTTTGCATTTATTAATATAAAATACAACAGACCCGTAGGAACTGGGGAGGGGCGGGCCTAGGGGCTTGTTCTCCATCACACACACTAGGATGAAAATGTATGTTTTAAGTTTTCACTACTTTGCATAAATAAAGATGATATAAAGATAAAAATCTAGTTTGTATCCCTCACTAGAGACTGCACCCCCCCCCCCCCCCCCCCCCCCACACACACACACACACACTTCAAATATCGTTCCTACAGGCCTATACAAATGTAGATAATATGTAGAGGGTGAGGTTAGGAACCAGTTCCTTTTATCTTTAGGATTTTGTAATCATGATTTTATGGTAACAGTCGAAAATTAGACGACCAATTGTTTCAACTTCTGCCAAAGGTACCAGGTTTTCTGCCAGAAAATAAGTTGAGGGTACGTAATAAAACAGGGCCGTAGGAACTGGGGGGGGGGGGGGGGACGGGTGCCCCCTACTTGTGAGCTTTTCTTTATCACATTAATTTTTGCCATTGTAACCAAACTGATGTAGAGTTTATACCCGGTCCGTCAGTGCCCTCCGCCCCCCCCCCCCCCCAAAAAAAAAAAAATTCGTTCCTATGGGCCTGTAAAAACTAAATATATTCAAAGGAGTATATTGGGTGGTTATAGGTTTGAATGTTTATTTCATGCACTTTTATAAATTTTAAACAGCAATTATGTTACTATAATCTATCGAAAAAATAAAACATTATATATATATATATATATATATACATTAATTTCTGAGATGTTTTAGTACATACATGTAAGTTTACCTTCTGCACCCTCTGGCAGAAACCCAGGGTAGGTATTAAAGTGATTATTTGGTGTAGAGTATTTTTAATATGATATACAGAAAGCATTGAAAATACCACTTTTATTATGCTTTAATAATCGACATTAGCTTTAAAACTAATTAACCATCATTCCTTCTGGCCACAGTACATATGTTGTTCCTGCCAAAGTGTTAGCATTTTAATTTTAATGACAACATAATGAACTGACTATAAACATTGTTAAATAACGTAATAATTCACGTTTTGGAGGTGTTTTGTTATAAGGTTAACAAACCAACTAGATAAAGAGACGTTAGTATGGAGTCGTTATGGGCTGTCGGTGAAAATTAATTTGGTAATTATAGGTAAATAAATGTGGTTTAAATATTTTAATGTATATTTTAAGTACACACTTGTTTTAATTTTCACATTGTAAATGTACCATAACCTGCTGTATTTAGTTAGTGTAAAGCCCGTTCGACGACAATAATGCGTCCATGTTTTAAAACAACTTTCGTATTTTTGGAAATCGAAACCATGATGTTGGCCGTGTCTTGGGATGCATTGCTGTTACTGTTGCAGTTAAACACTGCGCAGTTAACTATGATATAATTACGTCGACAGTATATACTAACACTAATTATCTTGTAAATTAAATTTCCAATAAACCTGGAGACTAAAAAAAAAAAGAAGACGACTAAAAGGCACAACCAAAGAATCAACACGTGTACCGGTATTGCTTGGTAACTCTCACCGATGACGTATTGCCTCGCTTTCGTTCAGATCTATGCATAATCCCGCCCACTTCTGTTTTTACCCCAAACCTAAGACGCGCAGCTGACCGATGCCTCGCAGCGAGCCGGGCGTTAGAATAATGCGGTCTTTGACGCTAGCTTAATCCATTACACACTACATGTCTTTTGGTGTCCGGTCTCCTTTAACACTGGGATCGTCACAGCAGTGGTTTTTCTATTTAAAGTTACATTCTCTGGTTACCATATTATAACATCACGTACAAATATGAAATACAAGCTCAAATGCACTTTTTAAAAAATCGTGTGTTTTCGCTATGAACGGAGATCGTCAAAAGTATACGCTTGATTCGTCGCCTGTGCCGCCATAGCTCGGCAAAGCATAAACGACAGCCTGTTGTCAGTTTCAGTTAACACATGCGTTTGCCGATTTCAAATTGTAGGGTTCGTCTCAAAAAATTAAAAGAGAAATCTTGCGCTGTACGAAGAATGTTCGGTTGAGGATACGGTACTAGAGTCTTTCGTTAAAACCGGTTTGATCTTGACAACGAATTATCGACAATCGTACTTTCCTCTTTCAGAATTAATATTTTATAAAGTGTTAGTAGAACTTTCTAAGTTTTTTTTTGTATACTAGTAACACATTAATCATGTATATATGTTTTAAATAAAATATACTAAAGTAGACAATGAACGTTTTCACTTCTTAATTTTACGTGTTAAAATCGACAAATCAAATAAATATTCTTTCGTATGGAAAGGGTAAAGTTAGAGGGGGGTTTGTTTAACGACATCAAAGTTAGAGCATATTGATTTAACAATCATCCGACGCCATACAATCGTAGGCCTAAATACAATGTGTTGAGTGCGTCGTTAAATAAAACATATCCTATCCTTCCTTCCATCTGCTGTTGGATGTCTAACATTTGGTAATTCTGACATATAATCTTAGAGAGGAATCGGGTGCATGTGCAGGGGGAGGGTATTGGAGGTCGAAACCCTTACTTGCCCAAGCTTTAAAAAAAATTGAAATGTATTTTCTGGGGGAGCATGGCCCCATATAAACTTCGCTTAACACAGCCTATAACCCCAACCCCGCTGAAATTCCTGCACACGCGCCTTGGAAACCCGCTACATTTTTTTTTAGCAAGGGATCGTTTATATGTACCATCCCACAGAATATCACATGCCATGGTCTTTTATATACCCACCGATGGGGATCGATCCTAGACTGACCGCGTATTTCCAAAAAAACACCTTTTTAGGTCTAAGTAATGAATAAAAATAGTATATAGTCTTGAAAAATGTTACGTAAATCGAACACAGTACCCTCTTCCTCTACCCCTAGAGCGTTACGTAATTAGTAACACCCCCTTATGTGTACCGAGTATGCCAACAGCTGGCCACTGTCAAAATTTCAAGGCAAATCCCCCATCCACAGACCTCTGGAAAGACGTTGTACCATACCTCTATGGATATAAATATGTTTTGGAGATATGAGACGACCCCTTAATCGATAATGGATAAGCCAGCGTAGTGAAACCAATGCGGCGTCATATATGTTCCAAACGTAATTGGATTTTCTGTCCTATATGCTTAATAATAAAAATATTCCGGATACTGTCGCTTTAAATCATCTGCATGTATCCATCGTGAAGAGTTCATAAACCTGTCTGAATTCAGTCACAACCAACAAACGATTGCTCGAACATTTTTAGAAATGTGGATAAAATCCCTTAGTAATAATCTATCTCAGCGTACTATATTGTAATAGCTTTGTTACCTACGTCCCCTGCGTGTACATTAACCTCATCGTGGTGCAGGGGTGAACATTCTTTTATAGGATGGCCAATAAATGCACAACTCCTCGTATGAGGCGCCTTGTTTGCCGTGAGGTTCTACCTGTGAAGTGGATTATGGGATCCTGGTGGTTGAGTCGTGGTTAATGTCTCCAACTGAGTGTATTGCCATTGACAATACACCACTTTGGCCTGGAGTTCATGTTAGACGGGAGGTCAGGAATGGCCCGACCTTATCAATCGGCTGGTCATGCCAAGCTCAAGAGCAAACAATTTTTGTTTTGTTTATATTGCTAAGAACAAACATTGTTCAATTTAACTTTTGTATTTGTTGCTCTTGGGGCGGTGGCTAGGGTCAATCAGGTGCTTGATTATTTCATTGCCTGAGTATATCAACCATGTATCCCTGGCATGGCTGTCTGTTGGTTATCCGCAGCACCATGTCCCCTTGTTGGACTCGGTGGTGGGTGGGGAGCATGGTTGATGAATCATTTTCCCTACATTATGGCTTCAAACCATTCTCAAATTCTTGATGGGACCCTAAAAAGGGTCCACACCGAGCTTTCAGATTCTTCATCATCTGATGAAGAATCTATGACTAATTCTTCAATTGTGAAGAAATCGAAGGTGGTAACGTCAGATTCCTGGCCACGGTTTCTGGTTATCAGTTCATCTGATGATGGAGCCTTGAAGAGGTTATCACCTTTTGCTGTACAGAAAGGGCTTGTTGGCTTAGCTGGCGAGCCTAAAACTGTAAAAAAAACAAACAAAAAAACAACAACTGGAAAATGGATCACTGTTAGTTGAATGCAGCACAGAGTCATTCAAAGTGCTTGTTGAAATCTACCAGTTTATGCAATATCTGCATCACTGTAACGCCACATTCCTCCCTAAACTCGTCAAATGGGGTGATCCGGTCTCGTGACTTGGAAGGTGTATGTGATGACGAAATTTGTGAACATTTGTCATCACAGGGTGTTTCTGCTGTCAAGAGAATCAATGTTCGTAGGAATAATGAATTAGTTCCTACGAATACATTTATCCTAACTTTTGGAAAGCCAATCCTTCCACAGTCGATTAAGGCTGGGTATTTAAATATACCTGTTGAGCCTTACATACCAAATCCCTTGCGTTGTTTTAAGTGTCAGCAGTATGGTCATGGACAAAACACTTGTCGAAATAATTTGACTTGTGCTCGTTGTGGTCAGGCTGATCATGACAACAAGTCTTGCAATAATGACATCAGCTGCATCAATTGCAAGGGAAGTCACTTTGCATACTCGCGAGAGTGTGCAAAGTGGAAGTTGAAAAAAAGGTTCAACAGGTAAAAGTTGAAAAACGCTTCTCTTTTCCTGAAGCCAGGAAACTGGTGGACACTGCAGCACCTGTCAATACAGGTCAGTCATATGATGCTGCTGCTAAGGTTTCTACCAGAAGCGTGGCAGTCAACACAGATTTAACATGGCGTTATGATGAAAGTAAATACAAAAAACTTTCAGATATTGAAAAGGATGAGAAACAGACAGCGAAACAGGTTCAACGACAACATGAAGCTGTTGAACAACAGAAAGAATGCAAGTCAGTTCAAGTGTCTTTGGATTCTGAGAATCCATCAAGTAGGCTGAACACTGGGATGCCAGGTCCTAGTGTCCCTCAGACAGGAAAAGACACTAAAAGTTGTAAAAGTAGTTCTTCGGGACGGATGAAGAAGATTGAGGAGAGATCCGTCCCAATACATAATCCTTTTGATCCTTTGTCGATGGATGTTTGTGACGATATGGATGATTCATCTCAGGATCATTCTCAGTCACAAAAGCCATCACGAGGTCAGAATAAACCCCATACTCCCACCCAATGGCAAATAAACTCCTACAGTGGAACTGTCGTGGGCTTAGGCCCAATTTTGATGAATTAAGTCTTTTAATTCAAAAACATAATCCTATTTCAGTGTGTCTTCAAAAAACTTTCTTGAAGGACACTGATCATATTACCATGAGAGGATTTAACCTCTATCATAAATTTCAAGAAATTGAAAATACGGCATTTGGGGGTGTTTCCATTCTTGTTAATGAAAACATTCCTCAGAGTATAGTAGCATTAAATACCAATTTACAAGCTGTGGCTGTCAAAGTCACGGCTCATAAAACTATAACTCTATGTTCAGTTTATTTACCTCCTCGAAACCATTTTAATTTTAAACCAAAGGATCTTCAAGATCTTATTGATCAGCTCCTTACTCCCTTTATTATTATGGGAGATTTTAATGGTCACCACACTTTGTGGGGATGCGAGGATATCAATATTAGAGGTAAACATTTGGAAGACTTAATTCTCAAAAACTACTTATTTTTATTTCATGATAAAAGTCGTACATATTTTCATTCTGTAAGTGGATCTTTCACTTCCATAGATTTAACTCTTTGTAGTCCATCACTTTTTGTTGATTTCTCCTGGAAAGTTGGTTCAGACCTTAGTGGTAGTGACCACTTTCCCATTATTTTGGAGAATGATGGACCACCATCACTTGAAAGGGTTCAAAGGTGAAAGTTGGCGACGGCAAATTTTTATTTGGAGAAGGCTTACGATACCACGTGGAAATATGGGATTTCAAACGACCTCCATGGCATGGGCCTTAGAGGTCGACTTCCCATTTTTATCTTTCAATTTTTAAGAGATAGATCTTTTAAAGGAACATTCCTGAGTTTGCTGCAATTTTAAAGATATTATCGACTAACAGTGACTTTTTAACGGTTGTAATTACATATCAAATCTATTTTTCTGTATAACATATTAGTGGCTGCATATTAAACGTGTTTCTGGTCGTTCCAATATTTGTAATAGGTTAAATTTCATTTTATTTTCTAAAATATTATTTTTTCGTACGTACGAAATTATTTGAAGACAAAATCCAGTTTGGGCTTCTTACAAATATTAAGACGACCAGAAACACATTGAATATACAGACACTGATATTCTAAGCAAGAACATATATTTAATATGTAAGTTTAATCGTAGAAATATTTTATTAGTCGGAAACATCTTACAATGCAGCAAACTCAGGATTATCCCTTTAAAGTCCGGGTGCGGTCAACTTTGTCTGATGTTCACCCACAAGAGATGGGTGTGCCTCAAGGTAGCATCCTGTCTGTAACTTTATTTTCTGTGAAAATTAACAGCATCTCCCAGTGTTTAACACCTGGTGTGGATTGCTCGTTATATGTCGATGATTTTCAGATTTGCTATAGATCGTCCAATATGAGTATGATTGAACGTAAGTTGCAGCTTTGTTTGAATAAACTTCATCAATGGGCAACTGACAATGGCTTTCGATTCTCAAAAGCAAAAACGCTTTGTATGCATATCTGCCAGAAAAGAGGTCTTCACTTAGATCCTCAGTTGTTTTTCGACAAAAATCCAATTCCAGTTTCTGGGGGTTATATTTGACAGGAAGCTATCTTTTGTGCCCCACCTTAAATATGTTTAAAAGAAGAGCTTAAAAGCTGTTTATATTTTAAAAATTATTGGTAATACGGAATGGGGAGCAGACCGCAAGGTTATGCTCCTGTATCGATCTCTTGTGAGGTCAAAACTTGATTATGGATGCATTGTGTATGGGTCGGCACGCAAGTCTTACTTGCAGATGCTAGATCCTATACACAATCAGGGACTTAGGCTTTGTCTTGGTGCATTTAGAACATCTCCCGTAGAGAGCTTGTACGTTGATGCACACGAACCTTGTTTGGGTGCTAGACGTGCCAAGCTTTCTCTGCAGTATGCTGCCAAGATTAAATCTTACCAAAACATCCAGCACATGATTGATAACAAATATATGAAGTTGTTTGATGCAAGGCTAAATGCTATTCGTACATTTGGTCTTCGCATTAAGTGTTTTTTATCGCTTTCCAACATTGATTTCACTGACACTTTGGAAACTCCTTCATATTTTGTTTTACCACCTTGGTGTATTACACCACCTAAAATTGTGTTTGATCTGGCGCATCTGAAGAAAGATCGTACAGATGCTAGTGTATATAAACAGTTTTTCATGGAAATCCAAGACAGGTACCGTTATTACATTCCTGTGTATACAGACGGATCACGTGATGGGAATTCCGTGGCTTGTGCTACAGTTTATCCATCAGACACTATCATTTCCATGAGACTGCCTGACTCAGCATCAATCTTTAGTGCTGAAGTCTGGGCAGTCATTAAAGCCTTAGAAGAAATCAAAGATTCAACAGCATCCAATTTTATTATTTTTACGGACTCACTTTCGTGTCTCCAAGCCTTACGTAATATGAAGCTGGACCATCCCGTAATCATTTCGATTCCATCCAGAACTTTTATTGCAGTTTTTACGTGATACTGAATTTTATTCTAATCTGTGATATTTGTATTTTTACACAGTCCTTTACACTGTGTTTTTATTTAACTGTTGAATTTTTATATTGATGTTGCTCATCACTTTAGTTTTCAATTTACCATAGTTTGACACCGAATAGCTGATGTATTTTTCGTGCTGGGGTGTCGTTAAACATTCATTCATTCATTGTTACCTACGTCAAACAATCATCAGCATACTATTAATGTGGCTTGGTCTATGTATTGTATCCTGTCGTATGCATATTTGTCTGACGTGTATACTAACTTCCAAATTATGTTCTTAGCTTCAGATAATGCTTCTGACTAGCTATTTCCACCAGTACTTTGGGTATAAGTAGGGTTGCAGAAACGATGAAAACATACTCATCAGCACTACTGACGACATAATGGATCGTTACGATTACTGTACAAGTGCATACATGCCAATGGCATACTAACATCAGACAATGTATTACATAATAGCTTGATATTACTGGTAGATCATCTGTATTGTTTTACATATTTATTTTTATATAACAATTAAACTTTCTAACTGATCAACAAAGTTTGTCATAAAAAGGAATAATTCGACGGTTTGAGTTCGTACGTCGATGAATGAATAGATGAATAAATGGTCGTATGCTGATATACGTGTGTGTGTGCGTGTGCGTCTGTGTGTTTATGTATGTGTGTCGTGTTTATGTATGTCCGCGTGTGTATACATATGTATATATGTGAATGTATGTCTATATGTCTGTATATGTCTGTGTGTGTGTGTATGATTATGTGTTCATTTATATGTGCGTGTGTCGTTGCATGCTTGCGTACATTTATGCATGCATGCACCTTGTATGTAGGTAAGTATGACTATATCTATATATTGTATGTACGTTGGGTTTGACTAGTACATACATAGATGCCTTCGTACCGTTGCAGGGACTCGACCCTGAGGCACCGATTCGCACGCAGTTCCCATACCGTCATGATAACCTCTCGGCAACTGATAGATTCTCAAAATAGAATATTCAGTTATCGATTATATGCATGGGGTACTTGGAAACATCGCGATCCATCCCTAACGTACATAAAACTGGCACTGTCAAGCATGTATGTAAGTCAGAGTTCACTATTATATACTAAAAGAATCCTTCATATGTGCCCATGTGGAACAGGGCTATTCCGCCCGATGGTATATAATTTGTTATTAGGGACGAGGCTTGCCGAGTCCCTGATATCATATTATGTACCCGAGGATACATAATGGAGGATTATTTTTCTCCCATCTATTAGATGAAAAACAAGCATTTGGGGAAAGCTTGAAAAACCGACATTTGTTTTTTATCTTACAATAAAATAATATTAATCATTGAAAAGATCGTACCCAAAAATGGTATATACTAAAAGTATAAACCGAAAATGATAGTATAATTTAATTTTGACAGCAGGTTTCTTTGTTTTTATGAAATATAAAAAGCATTTCTTGCGTTATTTTGCCGTTTACGTGACGTCACCCAGTGTTAATATCAGCTCAAACAAAAAAGTTACATGGTCATACAAGACCGATTCATTCCGCATGGGCTTACGTCATGGAATACGCCTGTCTTGCATGGCTAGGGATTGGAGAAATATAATATATTAACGCACAGACACAGGGGATATTAAATTCCTGTATTGCCTCACAAAATTTTATTCATAACGTTTTCGGGACTCGAACCTAAGGCACCAACTCGCCCACAGTTCCTAGACAGCCACGATAACGTCTCGGCAACTGAGATTTTTGAAAAGGATCTCAGTTTATCGACTATATGTAGGCAGGCATGTATGTATGTCTGGGTGTGCTAGTATGTATGTGAATGTACGCGCGCGTGCGTGCGTGAATCCCGAGTTCACCAAGTGCGATCGATCCTAAGATTCTATATACCGTACTTGTGTCTTTTGGTGTGTATCTCTGTCTTCTCTGTCTTCGCTGTGTCTGTGTGTGTTGGTATATCCGTATGTATGTTTTAGCGTATGCATTTGCGTACGCGAGTTTGTTTATATGTATGTCTGTATGTATATGTGGATGCGTATTTGTGTGTGTGCATATATGTACGTGAATATGTATGTGTGTCTGTTCCTGTGTACATATGTGTTTCTGTGTGTGCATCTGTGTTGTGTATGTGCGAGTCTGCGTGTGGCTATATCTGTCAGTACGTTTGTGTGTGTGAGTGTGCCTGTGTCTATTGGTGTATTTGGATCTGTGTATGTGTGAATCTGGGTATGTATTTGTATGTGGTGGGTGTCTGTGTATATGTCTGTGTTTTTCCTTGTATGTATGTGCGTGTATTCATGCGTGAATCTCTGTGTATCTGTTCTAGCGTCGATGTTTGTTTGTTTATCTGTCAGTGTGACTGCGAGTCTCTGTACATATGTGTATCTCTATTTTTGTGTCTCAACTCCATGATGAATGTCAAGGGATCACCATGTTACAGACCAGACGACTGATAACCAGTAAGCGAGGACTTTACAGAATGTCATCCAGTGAAGGGGTGTATTCGCCAAATATTGATTAAACGAAACATAGTGAAAGTTACCATAACTGACATTTCCACACATTTTGATGATTTTCTGATCAGTCGATTTGAATGGAGCTCCATACTTATGAGGCATATATTTAAATAAGATTTTACATGTTCTCTTTAAGCTTGAAAAAAAATATTATTGATTAAACGTAATGTTTGGGGTGTTATATGTTTAACATTATGATATGTTGCAAAATTCCAGATGATAACGTTCACTGTAAAACAAATATTTTAACTACACATATTTTTATATATTATATACATAGCAATCTACAGAAACCATAAAAGTCATATCCGGTGAAATATCATATTTTGAAATATATAGATCTACAGAAACCATAAAAGTAATATCCGGTGAAATGTCATATGTTCACTGTATTTTAGCTACAGTAAAAATATAGAAATAGTATTTACTTTTTCGTATTTATCTCCCTTTGTGTCGTTTTTAAGTTTGATGATTACCAATGCATCTGGTATTTGCAAAATAAAAATAAAATGTAATTTAAACAACTGTACCTATAAAAAAGGGATATGAAGTGCAATTACGATAAAAAAAAAAAAAATCTAAAACAACTGAATACGAAGCTAAATAATGACACAAACTCCTATTATTGAGTGCAAGTTCTAATTTAACTGCGGTCGATTCGTTTCGTTTTGTCAGGTATGTTTGCCCAGCAGTATTATTAAATAATTAAATAGAGATAATTTTTATTCAAATTTATTTTAAAACGTCTATGGTCAAGTAGAATTTCTGGAAAACCTCATGAAATAGCCTCTATATATAACATGTTAGAAAAATAGGTGGTGTTTAACTTTTGCTGAGGTGTATATATATATACATCTCAGCAAAAGTTAAGCACCACCTATTTTACACGTGTGTGTGTGTGTGTGTGTGTTGAGGATATTGCATTTATTTTCTTGTCAATGTTTAGGCAATCTTGCAAAACAAGAATTCAGTATATTTATAACAGGATTTTGCCAAGAATAACAAAATGGCCAACACGCATATATGGACATGACATGACGAAAACAAACGAAGGTTTGCGGAATATCTCAGCATTATTCGTAAAACACTTTTTAGTAACTGACACATAAATAATAATAATTAATGAATGAATGAATGAATGAATGGGTGTCACAAATGGTAAGTATATGAAAATATTATTTATACAATTATGTAAAACCACAGTGTAAAGAGCTGTGGGGAAAGGTATAACCAAATACAGATGTCAAGCTAGGTATATTTTAACATTGTGTATAGAACTCAATTCTGGGTGCAATTTAAACGATTCCAAAACATTTTTGTTGCCAAATATATCATTTCTTGTCTGCTTCAAATGATTACACTCCACCAAAATGTGGCGCACAGTCACAATGTTTACACTGAGGAGGAGGGTCTTTCTTTAAAATAAATGAATGCGTCAAATGTGTATGGTCGATGTGGGCACGGCACAAGACTACTCATCCTTCCTGCACCGCCTGTACGAGGACTGCCACTCTGCCAGGACTGGCTTGACAGAATGGAGCTTGTTCGCGACCGTACCGTCTCAATCATCTTGCCAAATCGAAAATATATATTGGTTAATATGATCTGTCCCGGGTCGGGCCCCCTGAAACGGGACCCGGGACAGTCATGCTCAAAACCCTAGTGGTATATCAGCATGTTAAAATATATTGGACTTCGTTAATATGAAAATTGAAATCACTGTAGGGGACATCAACATTGACACGGGGCAAGTTCAAAGCAGACTTGGCAGCAACATCTGCCCTTTCATTACTCTTAATGCCAATCTGCCTGGGTACCCTACAAAATATAACATCTGTATTGGCCATTGATAAAAAGACACATTTTCGTATCACCATCCCAACTAAGGGATGCTCCAATTTCATGTACTGTAGGGCTTGGAGACACGAAAGTGAGTCAGTAAAAATAATGTATTTGGATGCACATGAATCTATAATCTGCCCCAGGGCTTTAATAATGATTGCCCAAATTTCAGCAGTAAAGACTGATGCTGATTTGGGGAATCTTGTGGAAATTAGTTTCCTGATGGCAGAAGCCACAGAATTCCCATCCCGTGATCCGATTCCGTTAGTGTAAAGAGGGATGCATTCACGATAACTCTCTTGGATTTCCATGAAATGTTTATAAAATAATTACATCTGTGCGAGTTTTCTTTAGATACACAAGATCGAATACAATTTTCGGTGGTTTGATACACCAGGGTGGTAAAATAAAATATGAAGGTGTTTCCAAAATAAAAACTGCTTAATACGAAAACCAAATGTTCGGCTTCGCATCAAATAACTTCATATATTTGTTATCAAACACCGGATTATGTGCAGGCTGTTTTGGCATTGATTTAATCTTTGTAGCATACTGCAGAGAAAGCTTTGCACGTCTAAAACCCAAACTAGGTTCGTGTGCATAGACGTACAAGCTCTCAACAAGAGATGTTTTGAAAGCACCAAGACAAAGCCTAAGCCCCTGGTTGTGTAGTGTTGGTTTTGGGGGGTTTTGGGGTTGTTTTTTGTTTGGGTTTTGTTGTTGTTTTTCCAGATTGACGAGGATGTAGCATGGCTAATGGATGATGAACAACTAACAAAGTATATATCAAAACCTGGGGATATTATAGCACTGAGACATTTTTTGAAACCATCCGTCCCAGACCAAACTCATATCGGAAAACACAGTTTGATGGAACAATTGAAGTCCCAACTAGAAATGCACGAGCATAACCCAAATGCACCGCAATCCAGTGTAAAGTTGGCCCGCAATAACGCTACGAGAAACGCCTATGTCATTCGGCTGGGCTGGATGCACTACAATGAAACGAGACGCCAAGTATGCCCAAGTTAGAACCAGAAAAGGAGGTAGGACGCGCTCCATATCATTGGATAAGAAATCCACCAAAACTGACATAATAGAAGCAAAGAAACAATTTTTTCCTGGAGATTAATCAAGCCTTGTGTCACTGAAAGATATGGAAACTGAATTAACAAATTTCAAGTGCCTTCCTATGGATATGACCACAACGCTCGGGGAAATTATAGATGTTGCCAAGATGCGAAAGTTTCGCTTCTATCTGAGAACGAAGAACACGCAGCCCAACGTTGTTGATTACAAGTTCACAGGGGACATGTTTTCCATGATCTAAAAATGTGGTTTCGAAATAAGCCGGATATTGATATGGAGCGGGATATGATAACTGCAACAGTAATACTTCCGAGTGGCGACATAGAGCAAGCACACGATAATGGTGCAGTCCTGAGGGACATTCTTTGTGAATTTTGGGAAAGTTTTATGAACAATGTACCTTGGGTTCGGACATAAAGGTCCCTTGCTTACGACATGACTTCGAAGTACAAGATTGGGAGGCCATCGCTCACGTGTTTGCACTTGGGTGGATTCTACAGCGAATTATCCCAGTCATACTGGCTCCCAGCTTTCTCAAATGTTGTTTGCATGGCTTGGACCCACATAAGGACAACTCGGGAATAATCAAGGAGTTTCTCGGGTTTGTACCTCGCACGATCTTGCAGGTCGCTCTATCAGACTTCGACAATGCTGACAACGAAGAATTATTCGTGTCCTCACTATTCACGAATGCAAGGTTTTCGTGACCAAGGATAATATCTTTACTACAATAGGGCAGATCGCAATCAAAGAGTTGGTGCAAGAACCATCATTCTTGAAAGATGTTGTTTTCACCACACTAATTGGAAATGAACTGGACATCGACTTATGTACAGTGCTAGACCATCTCAAACCAACGACAAAGCGAGTCCTGTCTCTTCTTGACTGAGAAGATGCAAATACTTGTTCATTCTGCCACATGAAACATTCGTAAACTAAACAACGTGTCTCTTGGAGCCTTCCTTCGCTTCACTGTTGCTCTCCGATGTGAATCATAACTATTACCGTCTGACCGACCGTCCGTACGGTTTACCTAGATAGGCTTGCTTGCATACCAATCGTGCAGTCCTCGAACTACCCCAAAAGTACGAAAGCTTCCCACAGTTCAGGGCTGAATCCACTGCAATCTTGTGTAGTAATGTTTGGGTTATGGACATTCATTAAAATAATTTCGACAAGTAAGGTGTCGGTAAACGCGCTTTTCCGATTCTGTGTGTGTACATGTACACTGAATATGCAGACAATGATATTCTAAACCAAAAATATATTTAATATGTAAGTTTAATCGTAGAAATATTTTATTAGTCGGAAACATCTTACAATTCATTTTATTTTCTAATTTTTTTTTATTTTTTTTTTTCATACGAAAGAAATTATTTGAAGACAAAATCCAGTTTGGGCTTCTTACAAATATTAAAGGGACATTTATTATATTAAAGAGTTTGCTTCAATTTTTAAGATGTTATCGACTAACAGAGACCTTTTTTAACGATTGTAATTACATATCAAATATACTTTTCTGCATAAAATATTAGTGGCTGTATATTAAACGTGTTTCTGATCGTTATAATATGTGTATTAAGTTAAATTTCATTTTATTTCCTAAAAACTATTTTTTCGTACGTACAAAATTATTTGAAGAAAAACCCCAGTTTGGGCTTCTTACAGATATTAAGACGACCAGAAACACGTTGAATATACAGACACTGATATTCTAAACAAGAAAATACATTTAATATGTAAGTTTAATCATAGAAATATTTTATTAGTCGGAAACATCTTACAATGCAGCAAACTCAGGAATGTCCCTTTAAATATATGTTCTTGTTTAGAATATCAAGTGTCTGTATATTCAATGTGTTTCTGGTCGTCTTAATAACTCTAATAAGAATATACAATAAAAATGATTAAAAACAAAACAACAACAACTGTATGATCCACAGAATGAAAACGATTGACAGAAATAATGTTCCACAGTGATTAATGGACCTTCCTGGAAATTGTCAAAATCGAGAATGACACCCCACGCATGTGTACGGAGCAACTACGTGATGCATGTGCAAACTATGGAATGTGTTTCGGTGTGTTGATAAACTGACCTGAACGTTCTTTACTAGGATGTCTGTGGTGAAAACGTATAACATTAATATTTCAGGTTCCCCTACCTTTTTTTTAAAGAATATATATATATATATATATATTGGCATATTTAAACATTGACATTAGTTTGGTTAGAGGTGAAAATTGATACAAAAAAACCGGTGCAATGACTAATGTGGCGGCCATATTAGATTTATGCAAATTAGACACTGTACCACTGGTTGAATTTAGGAGGACTTTTTATATGTTTATGTTTCAGCCTTTCTGAGGTGAATGATGAAGAAATAAATTATGTTGCAATTTGGTGTGGATTGACCCCCTTTTTCGCATAAATTGACTGGATTATAGGTCTACCCACACACCTCAGGCGAGAACTTTACTGAGTGAGCTATATTCAGCCCCAAACTTTACTGAGTGAGCTTTATTCAGCCCCAAATCTCTCTCTCTCTCTCTCTCTCTCTCTCTCTCTCTCTCTCTCTCTCTCTCTCTCTCTCTGGGGAAATCGAATTTGCAATCTTAGTTTGCCATTTAAATCATTAAAAGAAAACAAAACGTTCATATCGACATGATTATTATATAGATAACATATTATAATAACCAAATTAAAATTGAATCCGAGAAGCAATTTGCTAGTCAGTAAATCTGCCGTTGAACGAACATAAATTTACTTTTCGTTTTGTTCACACCAGTGTCACGTATTCGTCTTCTTGCATTTAAGACAACGCCTCATCTTCTTTCTGACTTCCTATAAGGACATTATGTAAATGAAAGGGTCAACTATGACATTCAGGGCACCGGACAGCAAGGCGAAAAACGCCTGTTTACCGGAGTCTAAGTTGCGTGTGGGGAGAAACAAGTGTACGATCCACGAAATGAGACACAGCGAGTGCAGCATGATGATCAGTCCCACTATCAGTGTTGCAGTCATCTCCCGTGACTGTCTGTGGACCAGTTGTCGGTAGGCTTGGGCGACCGTTTTCCGGTTACTGCTGAACGTACTGTTCGATGAATCATCAACATCCATCAGTTCCGATTTGGCCGCCTGCTGGTAATATTCTTTACGTTGGTTGAGGTGTGTCATTCTAAACGCCTTGAGTTCGCATGGCGCATCATTTGTATGACACTCTCCTGGTCTTTTTATTGCAGAATTGAAAACTTCTGGACTTGGCGCGTTCAGCCTGGCTCTGTTTTCCGTGATGGAGTTCACCGACGCGTCCACTTGTAGTAGTTCGTCGTGGGGGACTCGTGGACTCAGTGGTAGGCTTCACCTGAGTTCTCTTCAGATGTTGGCTGGATTTCCGTGTTGCCATAGTCGAGACTCGTGACGAGCAGACAGATGGCGGCCGAGACCAAAGCCACAGCGACCAGCAGAATTATGACCCTCTTTCTCGTGAACGTGTGTCTGGTATGGAACCTTCTGGTGAGGTTCTTCACCGACACAACCCTGAATATGCTGATGATCATGATCAGAGTGGTGGAGATCTGCGTGGCTAGCAGCCAGCACGTGTAGACTGCACTGCACACTACTGACGAGACGTTTAACGGCGAGTTCATACACATGTACATATATATGATCGTGAACAAGCATCCGTCTATCGCCAGCAAGGCGTTGCTGATTGCTAGACACGCAATTACTATGTAGATCGTGTCCGTCTTACTCTTCTTTATCAAAAAAATGCAGGCAAAGACATTTTCTAGGAAAGCGAAAAAATACAGAAATGTGAGTATTATTGGTATCGGTAGGTAGGCTGTATTTGATCCGTCAGTAGCGTTTGGAACGTTGCAAATGTACACTGATGATATATTTGTCGTCATTTCGTCTGCCTCTGTGAAAGTAAGTTGTTTCATTTTAGCCCTGTGAAAGAAAGAAAAAATATCCATCAGAAATTACACATTATCTAGCCGGTTAAACAATATTAATGTCATGTACAATTTATCTGTGTTTTCTTACCACATCTTTATACAGTGGTTTATCTTTACTTATAGCTATAGTCCATCCCACAGGGAACGCCGTTTTTTCATACTATGGAATTTACTATAAGGTATTTATTTCTGAGCCGATTGTTTTCTAAATTGCACACAAAAATAGTTGGGGTTTTTGTTATTTTCAAAACAGTTTTACTGTTTCTCTTATGTCAAACCAAACTGAAATTATTTACATAAACATCTTTATAGGAGGATGGGTCGGACTATAGGTTATAATTAACTATTTTATGTGTGCATCTGTTGGAACATTTCTCCACAAATGCTCACCTGAGGCTATCGTGTTCC
This sequence comes from Gigantopelta aegis, assembly GCF_016097555.1. Taxonomy (NCBI): domain Eukaryota; kingdom Metazoa; phylum Mollusca; class Gastropoda; order Neomphalida; family Peltospiridae; genus Gigantopelta; species Gigantopelta aegis. The sequence continues at coordinate 76,397,246 of NC_054707.1, read as the reverse complement.
TGCCTACAGCAATGTTAAACCACTAACGTTTGCCAAAGAAAATAAACACAAAATTAGAAACTACAATTGATCACTTCAACGGTGGCATTAATTTTATCGAACGGTAAGAAAATGCCATCGATAAAGCTCCTTACCTATGTATCACAGCTAGAGCAATAGCCATCGGTGCCGTCATTAAGTTTGAGCCCTGGGGCCGAATTCACTAAACTCTCGCAACTTTGCGATCTCGCAGTGCAATGCTAAAAGACTTAAAAAGAGGATGCTTTGTTGTCTAGCAGAGCCTAAGAGACCTTTGTGAATTAGGCCCCTGGTATACGTACAACGGTTGCAATAAAGATGTCAAAACAACAATAAGGTAATTCGTAGTGCTAAACTGTTCATCACAATAATATTCCTTTCCTTTTCCTGCATGGTGTCATATTATTTGAGCAAGGTTTGATACAGATGACTTCTAAATATTGTTTCAGAAAATTTCGAATCGTGAATAAACGCAAAAATCGTGCACGTTAAAATCGCAACGTTTTTTTGTCATTTCGTTCACTCTAAATTGTTTGATATATTTTCTTGTTTAGAATATCAGTATCCGTATATTCACTGTGTTTCTGGTCGTCTTAATATTTGTAAGAAGCCCAAACTGGATTTTCTCTTCACATAATTTCGCGAAAAATATATATTTTAGGACATAAAATGAAATTTAACCTAGTATAAATATTAGAACGACCAGGAACACGTTTAATATACAGCCACTAATATTATATGCAGATACATATATTTGATATTTAATTACAATCGTTAAAAAAGTATATGTTAGTCAATAACATCTTTAAAATTTGCAACAAACTCAGGAATGTCCCTTTAATAAGTTTGTTGACTATATTACGTCAGCCATGCGTCACTAAAAAGGAAAATAAGTTAGAATGGTCTCCCGTGATGATACAACAGACAGTGTCGTTCATTTGTAAATTATTCCTAATGACTTGCAAATTAGAACGGATGCGAGTGAGCAGCGTGAGTACCCTCCCAGGGACAGTCTGAGCGGTTTCTTTAAAATTATTCATGGCGTCTTCAAGAGTTTGAAATTAAGAGTCTGAGAGAGGTGTCTGTGTTCAACACCTCGTCGCCATTAGCTGGTCAGTAGTAGCACATCGGGCAGAGACATTGTTGGTTGATGGATTGTACCAGATCGATTTACTAACTGGTTTACTTCCAGTGTTCCACGACTGGTATATTAAATGTTGTGCTATGTCTGTGAGAGGTGTATATAAAAGACATCTTTCTGCTAACATATAGCCTTCGTTGACTGTCGAATGAGCCTACCTTGTTCCCCGCACCCACCAATTTTAGAGGGGCGTGTGGCCTTAACGTTACAAAACGTTACATATGGCATCACCCGATGGGGTATAAAACAAAATGTCAATATTTAGCATTTCGTAGTTGTTGAACCGCCCCTCAATTGATTCGTGCTCACATATATCTTTAGGCCTCGGATTACTAATTGTATCCGTTTTACCCAATAAAATCATAAATTTATGAGAAAACTAAATGAACCCATAAAAAAACGATTTTTAAAAAGATATTACTATTACATTGTTTGGTTTATTTGCAGTAGTAGGAAACTACCGTTTCTGGGACACTTTCCCCCATTGGATTAACATAGGATAAACCGAGCCTCTCCCACCGAGCCCCCCGCGAACCTCTCTGGCGAGAGGCGCTAAAAATAGATGCGGTTTCCCAGTCGAGCTAAAAATAGAACGAGGTAACCCTCCTTGTGATGGCCACCCTTCGTGATGTACCCACCCATATGCTCCATTGCACCCCACTCAACCCCAAACCACATGTTCTAAACGACTAATGGGATGGCTAATGTGTGCAAAACGCAGACTGTGACAGAGACGAGTCGGTATGTTGAAGCCTGCGAGAGGCGCTAAAAATAGATGAGTGATAGAGACATGTCTGTACGCTCGTTGAAGCCCACGACAGGCGCTAAAAATAGCTCGGGTTTCCATAAGCTCAACATGAGGAAACTCTCCCTTCAGTGGACTTCGAGGTTATTTTCTACTATGCGATAGGGCCCCACTCACGTGTTAAACAGTTTAGAATGTATCGATGCCCTATTTGACAACACTGAATTAGATGCAACAAGACATACAACAGGTTTGGACCTGTCTTCGTACCACAGACCGAGTAACAGCCAATCTGAACGTTTATGGTGGTGACGTCACTGGAAATCCCCATGCCTAAAACTGTGTATCAACAAAACATTTTTGGACTTGTCTCGTTACTTCGCGGATTTTTAGACGTGTTTCAACTTGTTGAGTTTTAGCAGCCGATGGGTATATAAAGGCTGGATTCCCCCCCCCCCCCCCCCAAACAAGTCATTCAATGGCCGAATGCAGAAGCAAAAGGTCACGCTGAATTTTACTCGAGAAAAACAAAAGCCATCTGAAATGTGAGTATACACTTTAGAATAAACGAGTAATTTATATTTGTTTATTTATTTATTTAGCCTGTTTATTTATTTATTTATTCCCATTACCCATCGAGTTTACAAAGTGTAATCCAAATGGTGGAGGAATGACCGTGTAAAAATAAACAGCGATTTATAGCCGTGTTTCGGTGTTGTTTCCTATGTGCTTCACGGAAGTCGACAGCGATTAACTAGGTCGTCGGAGCGAGAATTAGAACCAGGTTGTGATGCGGACGAATTCACATTTAACTGATTATAATTTCTCCCTTATCGACGAAGTATTCATAAGTGTAGAATATGTCAGACTGTAGTATCGTTTAAATGATTTATAGATTGTAATTATTTGATGCTATAAGCATGGTGGAATTGAACACGTTTGAATGTGCGAGGTATAACGGTTTGGGATGTCTGTAACGGGTGATATATAACAATTTTTTATTTATTAAATTATTTTATTTATAGTATTAGTGTCAATACGATTTTACTGTGGTATTTACATATTAATTTAGCAGATGACAAATACTGCAAAAGTCCCAGGGCCATCCTAAGTGCGGGAGACAATTTAAAACACGCCTTCACCGCTCGGTGGTCATATTACAAATGATGGCGGTATGGTTATCGTGTAAATGAGCGAGTTTACTTTTGTAATAAATAAGGGGTGTCAGATAGTATTACAAATGTAGATTTAACACCACCAGACAATTTACAACGGGTTTCCACCCTATTTTTAAACTATTCCAAAATGAAGGGTATATATAGGATAGTAGCTAAAATTATAAATCGAGACGAAACATTCTGTCAGTGAAATTATTTTATTGCAGTATGGAAGCCCAGACAAGTATGGAATATGGAAGAAAAGCCAAAAGGCAGAGGCTCGAATACGGTTGTAGTGACTGTGGTCAAACCTTTGCACACAAACAAAGTTTAAACCGTCACAAGAAGACGGCCCATGGAAGTCCGAAGCTAACTTGCAGTCAATGCAAAATGACATTCACGAGAAGAGATAACCTGCATCGTCATTTGAAGACACATTTACAACAGGGGGGTGCTAATGAAAGTACTCCACGAGGGACATCTGCCACCGAACCAACACCCACTCAACAAGAACCTGTCGAGCCACCGTGTGACCTTCAAGCCCTAGGAGGCACTATGCAGGTTCATACCATCCCAGGAGAAGGTATACAGAAATACGACCCCATGACATTCCTGAAGGGAAAGTACGACGAGGTCAAGAAGGTGCTGAAGCAAGCCATCAAAGATCGAGGTGAGGTAAAGTGGTACCTGACCATCAAAGTAAAGATGAGCAGGCGGAAAGGTGAGGTGGTGGAAACGGTGGAACCCCATTTCAGAGGCAAGTGTCAAACGTCTCTTAAATTTGAAGACCCAGATGAAGGGATGAAGGAATCGATTAAAAAGATCTATACTTCTTTCATCGAATTTCAAAGGCAGGGTAGCAACTGGACGGTGGATAAGGTGGTAGACCTCACCATTCACATGGCTCGGTACCGACCCCTTCGAGGCTCGAGTTACACACCCCTCCCCATCAAATTGAGAGCTAAGCATGCCATCGTCAATGTTCAGAATCGGGACCAGAAGTGTTTCATGTGGTCGGTCCTGGCGGCATTATACCCCGTCAAACAACATGCAGAGCGGGTGGCTAAGTATGCTCAATACGTCAATCAATTTGACACCACTGGCATTTCTTTCGCCGTTAAACTGGTCGATATTCCCCGGTTTGAAAGGCAGAACAATATTTCTATCAACGTGTTCGGTTACGAAAGAGGCGAAGTCTACCCACTCCACGTGACCAAACAACGTTTTGAAAGGCACGTGGACCTGCTGATGATCGCCAACAGTAAAAAGTCACATTTTTGCTGGATCAAAGACTTGAACCGGCTACTATTTGATCAGAAAAGCTATGGTCATCGCCATCATTATTGTCCTTACTGTCTACAGGGGTTCACAAAACAGAGAATTTTGGATGATCATCTTGTTTATTGTCAAACACATGGTCCGCAGAAGGTTGACATGCCCAAAGACGAAGACAAATGGCTATATTACAAGAATGTAAGGAAACAACTCAAAGTTCCCTACATCGTCTATGCTGATTTCGAATGCCTCCAAGTGCCTATTTCAAGAGGTGAAAAAAGCCCAGAGTCATCCTCCACTGAGAAAATGACTAAACACGTCCCTTCTGGGTTTGCCTATAAAGTGGTTGGCTTGTCACCTGAACATTGCAAACCACTTGTCGCCTATAGAGGCCTAGGCGCCACCGACAAATTTGTCGAGTGCATGGTCAAAGAACAAGAGGAGATAGAAGAGAAATTTAAACAGTGTGAGCTAATGGTGATGAGGGGACGAGATTGGCAATCATTCAAGACGGCCACGCAGTGTCACATATGTAAGGCGCCACTCGGTCCTAATCCAGTCAGGGACCACTGTCACATTACTGGAGAGTTTAGGGGTGCAGCCCACAGTGAATGTAACCTCAACTACAAGTTTACTGGGCGCATTCCCGTTGTTTTCCATAACTTGAGAGGCTATGACAGTCATCTCATCATGCAGGCCATAGGAAAAATTCAGAGTAAACCCATCAGTTGCATTCCCAACAATATGGAAAAGTACATCTCCTTCAGTCTAGGGTGCATGGATTTTATCGATTCCTTTCAGTTTATGAACTTTTCCTTGGAGAAACTCGTAAGCAATCTGGCCAAGGAAGGACCTTCTAAGTTTGTCCACATGACTCAACATTTCGGCGCAGATCAACTGCCCCTTTTGTTGAGAAAGCAGGTCTACTCATACGAATACTTTGATTTTGAAGCTCGGTTCTTAGAGACCCAACTCCCACCCAAAGAAGCCTTTCGAAGCTCCCTAACTGATGAAGACATAAGTGACGAGAACTATGCTCATGCCCAAGGAGTATGGGAGGAATTTCGCATCCGAGAATTCGGTCAGTACCACGATCTGTACGTTTCAACAGATGTTTTGGCTCTAGCAGACGTTTTTGAAAATTTCCAGGGTATCTGTTTGAACTATTATGGACTCGACCCAGCTCATTTCTACACGTCTCCAGGTCTGGCATGGCAGGCAGCCCTAAAGATGACTGGTGTGAAACTCGAACTTCTTACAGACATCGACATGCACCTCTTCATCGAAAAGGGACTTAGGGGTGGAATCTCCAGGATATCCCATCGTCATGCCAAAGCTAACAACAACCAGGTCCCAAACCACGACCCTGATCTTCCCAATACCTATATTGCTTATCTAGATGCCAACAACCTTTATGGGTGGGCCATGTCACAAGCCCTTCCAGTGTCTGGGTTCCAGTGGCTAGATGATCCCCATATAGATGTGACCGAGGTACCCGATGATGCATCTGTAGGATACATCTTAGAAGTCGACCTTGACTATCCCCAAGAACTACACGACCTCCATAACGAGTATCCTATTGCTCCAGAGAAAATGACGGTGACTGAAGACATGCTATCTCCCTATGCTTCCCAGCTTCTGAAAGAGCTAGATATGAGTGGCATTTCAACAGAAAAACTGATCCCAAACTTGAGACAGAAGGAGAGATATGTAGTGCACTACCGAAATTTGAAATTGTATATCTCACTGGGCATGAAACTGACTAAGATCCATCGAGTGTTGGCCTTTGAACAAAGCCCATGGTTGAAGGCCTACGTCGATTTCAATACAAACAGACGCAAATGTGCCCAAAACGATTTTGAAAAAGAGTTCTTCAAACTGATGAACAACTCTGTCTTTGGCAAGACGATGGAGAACCTGAGGAAGCACGTGGACGTGAAATTGGTTAACAATTCAAAACGCGCTCGCAAGATCATTGCCAAACCCACTTTTCATGCCTTTCGCATTTTCAACAAAGATCTGGTGGCCATCCACGTGCAGAAGCAACGGCTGATTTTGAACAGACCGATCTATGTGGGTTTCGCCATTCTGGACATTTCGAAAATCTTAATGTATGATTTTCACTATAACTACATCAAGACCAAGTATGCATCCAAAGCTCAACTCCTGTTCACAGACACTGATTCGTTGTGTTACTACATCCAGACAGATGATATCTACCAAGACATGTTACAGGACTCCAGTCTGTTTGACACTTCAGAGTATCCCACTGACCATGTTCTGTATAGTACCGTGAACAAGAAAGTATTGGGTAAAATGAAGGATGAGACTCATGGAATCCCTATCCAGGAGTTTGTGGGTTTGAAATCCAAAATGTATTCCCTCATTTTTGAGGAGAAAGGTCAGCTGGTGGAAAAGAAAACGGCCAAAGGGATCAAGAAGAGTGTCATCAAAAGCCACACAAAGCATGAACATTACAAACAGTGTCTCTTTGAAAGACGCATACACATGTCAAACATGACTCAGATCAGGAGCTATAGCCACCAACTGTACAACATCAAACTGAATAAGTTAGGGCTATCTCCCTTTGATGACAAAAGGTATCTATTGTCTGATGGCATAAGCAGTCTTGCCTATGGCCACTATCACATCTCAGCATAAAACATTGGGACCACCGGATAATGTAGACTAAAAATGCCACCACCGTCATCTATATAAAGGGGCGACGTTCACGTCAACCTCATTTCGAGTCTGACCGTCGAGGTGTCAAGATGTATCAGAACACTTGTCCAGAATGTGGGAAGAACTTTTCCAGGAGAGACGTCATGTTGAGACACTTTCAGCATAAACATACTAATGACCTGCCACCACCACCGCCGCCGCCGCCGCAGCAGCTGCTGCCGTCGCTGTCACCAACTACCTTGCGTCATCCTTTCACCATGATCGTGTCGGGACCCACGTCGTGTGGTAAGACCTTTTTGGTGTTCAAACTGCTGAGAGATGGAAGAATTCACCCACCTCCCCAATGCATCATCTGGCTCTACAAACGATGGCAGCCTGTCTATGATACGATTAAATTGGTTGTTCGAGTGGAATTCGTTCGAGGCATACCTGGGGATCTTGAAAAAGATCATTATTTAGACCCCAGAGTCAGAAATCTCATCGTGTTGGACGACTTGATGTCTACAGCTGGAAAAGACCCACGCATCACCGACCTGTTCACCGAAGGAAGTCACCACCGAAACCTCTCCGTGATTGCCATCAACCAGAACCTCTATAACAGCAAGGATCCAACACAAAGAAGAAATTGTCATTACCTGGCACTTTTCAACAACCCCATCGACAAGCAACAAGTGATGACCTTGGCACGCCAGATGTACCCAGGAAATACCCAAACGTTCATGCATCCATATGAAGATGCCGTGAAAGAGCCATATGGTTATCTCTTTATCGATCTGAAGCCGTTGACACCCTCTACAGAAAGATTACGATCTAATGCTCTGGATCAAAAGGACGACACCCCTGGAGAAGAGCTGACAAAGTCTATAAAAGGAGAGAACAGTCGAGAAGCGTGTCATTCTTATTCAGACCTTCAAAGTGAGCAGACGTGTGAAGAAGAGCTCCCAGAAATGTATTCTTGTGATGATTGTGGAGTGATGTTTCAAGACATGCACGATTTGCAGCGACACGTGAAAACATGGTGTCCCGAAAACAGAGGGGAACCTCCTGCAAAGAGAGCTAGATACGAGGTGGAAGAAAGGCATGATGACACCTATGATGAGTGGGAAACGGCTGGACTGGATTATCTGTGGCAGCTAGTCTACAACGGTCACAAAGAGGATATGCGTGAAGACCGACAAAACTACTTGGATAAGGGAAAGTCTGAAGAATGGGTGGATCAAAAGATAGCCAAGGAATGGGAGAAGACATATTTCAATACATTGGCAAATGCATTGCTGTTCACTCGTTGCTTCTCTCGACCTTCTTTGATGAAACCGATTCTAGACAGAATCCACAAGATGGAAAGCACTGCCGAGTACACGACACTCAAAGACAAAATCAAACCACTCCTGAAGAGGGTGGCTGAAAAAGTTATTTCTCACATGGAAATACCCGATGAGGAATCAGACAGCGATGAATCTGAAAGTGAGGAAGAGGAATCAGACACCGAAGACTAGACTGTATATAAGGCGTCTCCTTTGCCAATAACTGTTATTGATGCTGAAACTACTGAAGTGTGAGGATCATGTGGGAAGATTACTTGAAAGACATTTATTATGATCCATCCAACCCGGCCAGTTTTTCTGGTCCAGACAAACTGTATAGATACGTCAGAAAAGCCGGGAAATACGTCATTAGCAAGAACAATATCAAAAAGTGGTTGCAAAAACAGGAGTCATACAGTTTACATCGTCCAGTCAGAAGAACGTTTTCCAAGGAACAGAATCGTGATCACAGGAATTGATGATCAGTGGTCGGCCGATCTCATGGACATGGTAAAGTTTGCACACTATAATCGTGGTTACACCTTTGTGTTGGTGGTAATCGATGTTTTCTCCAAATTTCTGTGGTTGAGGCCCTTGAAAGACAAAAAAGGACTGACAGTGGCAAAAGCCTTAGAAGATGTATTCCAAGAAGGTAGACAACCCAATCGAATTCGCACAGATAGGGGTATGGAGTTTAGAGCAAAAGACATTCAAAGACTTCTTAAACAACGAAACATTCGGCATCTACTCACCAACAACGAAACCAAGGCTGCAGTGGCAGAAAGAGTCTTAAAAACCATCAAGACCCGATTGTACAGATACTTCACATACAAACAGGACTACGAGTACATCGATCATCTGCAGACATTTGCCAACACAAAACCATTGGTATGGCTCCAGCCAAAGTGAGCCCAGGCAAGGAAACCAACATTTGGTGGAAAATGTATTGGCCAGAGAAAGATGTTAAAACAAAGAAGAAACGTTTCCAATTCAAGGTTGGAGATAAAGTGAGACTCTCACATCTGAGAAATGTATTCACTCGGGAATATGACGAGAAGTGGACAGGAGTAATCTTCACCATTAGCCAAACCCTATTACGTGGTGGACTACCTCTGTATCGAGTGAAGGACTATAATGGCGAAGAAATCCATGGCACTTTCTACCAGTCGGAGCTACAGAAAGTAGACGTCAAAAATGACGACCTGTGGAAAGTGGAGAAAATCCTAAACACGATAGGTCGAGGCGTCAACAAACAGCACTATGTCAAGTGGTTGCACTGGCCCAAGAAGTTCAATTCCTGGATACGAGCCTCTGACGTTCAAGCTATTGAATAGAACAATCATTGTACATTGTAGATAGTTTTTGCCCTTCAGGCCTATCGATGTAACCCTATGTGTGTCCATTTTATATATGTGTAGTAGTCTCTAGAGAGACCAGAGATTGTAATTAGAAATAAATGAAAACCAACCCAAAATTTCGCTAGCCCACACAAGTCCCGCTCGAATCGATGGACGGTTGGGAGGTATGGCACTGCGTTTTGTTTTTACGGTTAAATTAGTTAGAGTGGTTGAATCTGGAGTTCCCTATTTAACACTTGCTTGGGGGTCTATATCACATATGGGGAAAACAAAGTTAGTATATGAAGGGAAGGTTCTATTTTTAGCTTGGGGAACTCCGATCTATTTTTAGCGCCTCTCGCCAAAGAGGCTCGCGGGGGGATCGGTGGGAGAGGCTCGGTTTATCCTATGTTAATCCAATGGGGGAAAGTGTCCCAGAAACGGTAGTTTCCTACTACTATTTGCGACAGAACAAGCAATTTACTCGTCTCTACGAATCAATAGTGTAGTCTGTAAGTTGTTTGTCATCTTGTGAAGGTTATTTTGAATGTGCAGAGTCCCAAGTTGTTATTAAACACGAGTCTAGACTACATTTCTGTAAGAACGAGGACACGTGTACACATTAGATAGCACCAAAAAGTATATTTTGCTTAAGGACACAATTATAGCACAAGATTTCTTAATAATCTGCTATTGAATGTCATTCATTTGCTAATTTTGACGTAATGTCTTAGAGAGAAAACCCTCTACATTTTCCCATTAGTAGCAGAGGATCTTTTATATGCACAGAGAAGATAAAACATACCACGGCCTTTGCTATACCAGTCGTGGTGCACTGGCTAGAACGAGAAATAGCCCAATGGGTCCACCGACAGGGAGGGATCGATCCTAGACCGACCGCGCATCATGCGAGCGCTAAAGACTTAGTTACCACTGGGCTACGTCCCGCCCCGGATACCACCAAATGAAATCACAGACCACAATAATGTAATATCAGGCTATCTGCCAATAAATAATCAGAAGGTTAATTAAACTAAAACGGACCATAAGTGCCCCTATTAGATGGCTGGGGGTTTGTAATCTTTTCAAACTGGACATCGCATTTCATGCTGCCTTGTCAAATTTTACTAATAATCTATCTAAAAATTATTTTCAAGAAACAAATATATATCAATGAATTGTAACCCTCCGTACTATCTAGCAGAAAACCTGTGTACTAGCTAGAACTGCTATATGCAGCGTTTGAATCAACTTATGCACCATGTCTATAAATGCTACCACCACTCATCCTTAAAGTAAATCAGAAGAAAATTGGCGGGGTAAGCTGCTCATTTCAGACATCACGAGGAACGTTGCTGACTACCTTAGTTGGGCACACAAAAATTGTACTCCTATTTTTAGCAGGGGACGGAATGCAGCCAAGCGGTAAAGCGCTCGATTGATGCGCAGTCGGTTTTGGATCGATACCCGTCGGTGGCCCTATTGGGCTATTTCTCGTTCCAGTCAGTGCTCCACAACTGGTATAACAAAGGCCGTGCTATGCACTATCCTGTCTGTGGGATGATGCATATAAAAGATCCCTTGCTGATAATCGAAAAGAGTAGCGCATGAAGTGGCGACAGCGTGTTTCCTCTCTCTGTATCTGTGTGGTCCTTAACCATAGGCTATGTCTGACGCGATATAACCGTCAATAAAATGTGTTGAGTGCGTCGTTAAATAAAACATTTCCTTCCTTCCTTCCTATTTTTAGCAGGACCCCGCAAATATTTCAAGCACAATAGAAACACTAGTTCAAATTAAATGGCAGGAATTTATTGTCCAGATAAAAGAGCATGTTATGGCAACAAACCCTGTAAAGTGTTTTACCAATGGCAGGACTGTTGAAGGTTAACAATGGAAAGTAAAGTTGGATGTACCATAATATTGGACCCGGTGAAATAATAGTTCGTGTCCTGCTACCCACAAGATAGAATACAGACAAAATGTAACCGGGTAACATGTCCGATGTCAATGGTCAATATATCAACGAACAAAATGTCTACCATTAATGTGGTACGTCTGTCGAAATATAAACCTGTACATATACTTAACAACAGTAATTAGGGGGCAGTAGATATTTTGGCAATTTTCTGTAAATATGGTACAGCTTAAATGCTTTCTGAATGGATTATCATGGGAAATGCTTCCTAAATTGGAAATCGTTACGGGGTTGAAATAATCAGAAAACTGTGCGCCTTGCTTATTATAAAACTTTGAATAATTAAACGATGATCAATATCGATGGTTGTACTTCTCAGTAGCCAGCCTGGAAAAAAAATAATGAGTTACATAAAATTGGTTTATGATGCGGCATTTTGTAAAAAGAAATTTGTTTTGTTTAACGACACCACTAGAGAACATTGATTAATTAATCATCGGCTTTTGGATGTCAAACATTTGGTAATTTCTGACTCGTAGTCATCAGAGGATACCCAATACATTTTTCCTAATTCAGCAAGGGATCTTTTGTATGCACTTTCTCACAGACAAAAAAAAAACCAACTGGGCTAAATCCCGTCCCATGTGGCATTTAATTCCGCTGAATTATTATTATAATTATGCCTAATCCTATATTTCGTGGGATGGAGATGGCTGTTATCGTGCTTCTATGCGACATTATATAAAAATATATCTATTTGTAAAGCCATGCTTACTCTGTATTGTTTGGCACAACTGAAACCAATCTGACATAACGTAACTAGAATATATCTAGCCAGTTGCGATCGGCGCATATTTACACGTTTAATGTCTACATTTAGTTCACATTGAAAGCTACAAAGTGAGAACAATGGAATTCTACGAACCGAAATCGACTATCTAAATGAAAGGCAGACATGTTTTATCGCTCATATTATTCCTAATGTCACCGTCGACCAAGTAATAATAACAGAAGGCAGTAGGCGGATTAGCAAATGTATGTGACTTTAAAGCAATTGCAATAAATAACTTAAATATCAAATTGTAAAAACACTAAAACAGTATGGCCGAAAACAAATTTGCGACGATAGTTTATAGGAAACCACCAGATCAGTTCAAATTTTATTGTATTTGTTTTTTTGGGAGGGGTTTGTGTGTTTGTGTTGGTTTGGTTTTTCTTTGTTGTTTTTTGCCAGAAAATGTATCATTTTAACTGTGCTCAGCTTTGGACTGCCGACTGAACGGATTCAGATGTATTTATTTAACAAATTTAAAAATGCTCAGACGCATTACAATATTTAAAGGGACATTCCTGAGTTTGCTGCATTTTTTAACATGTTATCGACTAACAGAGACTTTTAAGGATTGTAATTGCATATTAAATATATTTTTTCTGCATAAAATATTAGTGGCTGTATATTAAACGTGTACCGGCCTCGGTGGCGTCGTGGCAGGCCATCGGTCTACAGGCTGGTAGGTACTGGGTTCGGATCCCAGTCGAGGCATGGGATTTTTAATCCAGATACCGACTCCAAACCCTGGGTGAGTGCTTCGCAAGGCTCAATGGGTAGGTGTAAACCACTTGCACCGACCAGTGATCCATAACTGGTTCAACAGAGGCCATGGTTTGTGCTATCCTGCCTGTGGGAAGTGCAAATAAAAGATCCCTTGCTGCTAATCGGAAGAGTAGCCCATGTATTGGCGACAGCAGGTTTCCTCTTAAAATCTGTGTGGTCCTTAACCATATGTCTGACGCCATATAACCGTAAATAAAATGTGTTGAGTGCGTCGTTAAATAAAACATTTCTTTCATTAAACGTGTTTCTGATTGTTCTAATATTTGTACTAGGTTAAATTTCATTTTATTTCCTAAAATAATTTTTTTCGTACATATGAAATTATTTGAAGACAAAATCCAGTTTGGGCTTCTTACAAATATTAAGACGACCAGAAACACATTGAATATACAGACACTGATATTCTAAACAAGAAAATATATTTAATATGTAAGTTTAATCGTAGAAATAGTTTGTTACAATGCAGCAAACTCAGTCAGGAATGTCCGTGTAATAGATGACAATAACATACATGGCAAGAACACGCATCAACATAGCATATCTATAGTTAACACTGAGCATCGGGTACGTAATCAAAATAGTTAAAGGAACATTCCCGAGTTTGTTGCATTGTAAGATGTTTCCGACTAATAAAATATTTCTACGATTAAACTTACGTATTAGGCAAATTTTTAAGCAACCTAGATAGCAAAATATATTATAGTTGGAATGTTAACCCATTTTAGTTGCACTAGCTGCTGTTAATTTAAAACCATCCTTTAAGTACCGACGTTAGGACACGGGGCCGAACTATACTTATAAATTAACATCGTGCATCCGAGGTGTAAATATCGTATTGTTCAAATCTTAAATACTTGCTAAATAGGAAGTCGGTCGATGAGATAAAAATATTGTCATATTCCTTGTGCAAAATTAATTTTTTAAAGAAAAAACATTTAGGTTGTGTACAATTTCATTAGTAATTATTTTAAATTATCGTAAACTAAAATGTGTTTTACGAATCATGTCGAACCATTCCGAAAATTTTCGTTTGTTTGTCTGTCATATTATTTTGCTCGTCCATATATTAATAGACCATAATACGTGGCAAAACACATTTATACTGTTCGCGTATTTATGAATAAACTTTTTTCTTCTTCTTTTTGTTTTTTAATCGTCTCACCCACAATGCATATGCGAATCTGTCATGTTTTTCCTGGCCAAAATCCATTTTTAAAAATTCAATGCATTCTTGTTTTGCACGGTAATGTATTGAATGTATTTTCTAAAAATAATATATCAACACAGTCCCGATCAGAAGGTATTTACGAAAATAAGATTAATCAGCCTTTTTCTGCATTTATCGCAGATCTGTTACCCATTTACTCCGAATTTTGTTTTTAAACGCGATTTCACTTCCGTTACATTTCAACAAAATGTTCCATTCCTTACATATAGGACTCAGTCTGTTTAGGTTTTTTCACTTTGTCATAAGCGCGCGTTATTATGAAATTCGAGACCTGCTTTATGTTTCAGCCTGAATAATACTAGCTTGTTGCAAGCAGCAAGCAGGGCAGATCTAATCATTCAAAGAAGCCGCATTACCGGGGAAAGTGCCTTAAAGGCACACCCTTAACATTGATGACGTGTACAGCCTGAAAGTCTGTATTTATAACCACACAAACTATGACAGCCGATTTAATTAATAATCATGTTTCGATCCTTTGAATGATACGTGTATATTATTTTCTGTTCTTAAATACTGATACAAACATAGGGTTAGGAATAAAGTGGGCCTTTTGTGAACACCGTTCTCAAGAGGTACCCCTCTGTTCACAAGACGCACCCCATCATATTGTGTATTACTTCAATGGACACAAAACGCCCACTCTAGCCTCTCATGATCACCTCGTAAACAACACTTAACTCTTATTAGACTTCAGTAACCAAAATGTTTTATTGTAAATTCATGTGACAATAAAAACTTGTAACGTTTCCTGGTCGTATATTTACAAATATCACTACATTTACGATTTTACTACACAAGTCACAAACAGAAAACTCATTGCCACATTCTTCGTGAAACGATTCTGCGCACCACTGGCACTGTGGCCAATCTTCTGTCGGTGGATGACTGTACTTCTCGTGACAGTAAATACAAACATATGCGGACGTTGCTTCCTTACTATCTTCATACCCCTTACCTACCCTTGCTTCATCACGTGTTCTGACTCCTCTTGTCCGAGCAGAGAGCCCACCTCTGTTGACTAATTTTCTTTTTAGCCTTTCCCTTTCCCCTACTATAACTCTTGCTGCCCCAATACTACTTGTTTCTTCCCTCCTTCTTGTCATTCGTTTCCCTGACCCTCTCCGCCTACCTCTTTCCCTCAATGTAAGTTTCTCAGTTAATGCATTTTTATATAGGGACGACGTTAACAGCTCAGTTGCCTGGACTTGTGTATTCCTTTTGCGTGGTTCGGCCTTGGGGATTGGGGAAAGTGCCAGTATTTGCTGTTTGATTTCTTGCGAGTGTTGTAATGGTATACCTTCCATCACTGTTACCTCCTGCCCTCCTACAACCTGTTCCACAACCTCAACATCGTCCCCAGAACCCTTTACATCCACTAAGGCGTGCTCGGAGACTGTGTGAACAGAGCCCCTTACACCCACTACGGCATGCTCGGAGACTGTGTGAACAGAGCCCCTTACATCCACTACGGCATGCTCGGAGACTGTGTGAACAGAGCCCCTTACATCCACTACAGCATGCTCGGAGACTGTGTGATCAGAGCCCCTTACATCCACTACGGCATGCTCGAAGACTGTGTGATCAGAACCCCTTACATCCACTACGGCATGCTCGGAGACTGTGTGATCAGAACCCCTTACACCCACTACGGCATGCTCGGAGACTGTGTGATCAGAGCCCCTTACACCCACTACGGCATGCTCGGAGACTGTGTGATCAGAGCCCCTTACACCCACTATGGCATGCTCGGAGACTGTGATGTGTCAGAGCCCCTCCAGAGAGCCCCTTACATCCACTACGGCATGCTCGGAGACTGTGTGATCAGAACCCCTTACATCCACTACGGCATGCTCGGAGACTGTGTGATCAGAGCCCCTTACACCCACTACGGCATGCTCGGAGACTGTGTGATCAGAGCCCCTTACACCCACTATGGCATGCTCGGAGACTGTGTGTCCAGAGAGCCCCTTACATCCACTACAGCATGCTCGGAGACTGTGTGATCAGAACCCCTTACATCCACTACGGCATGCTCGGAGACTGTGTGATCAGAGCCCCTTACACCCACTACGGCATGCTCGGAGACTGTGTGATCAGAGCCCCTTACACCCACTATGGCATGCTCGGAGACTGTGTGTCCAGAGAGCCCCTTACATCCACTACAGCATGCTCGGAGACTGTGTGATCAGAACCCCTTACATCCACTACGGCATGCTCGGAGACTGTGTGATCAGAGCCCCTTACACCCACTACGGCATGCTCGGAGACTGTGTGATCAGAGCCCCTTACACCCACTACGGCATGCTCGGAGACTGTGTGATCAGAGCCCCTTACACCCACTACGGCATGCTCGGAGACTGTGTGATCAGAGCCCCTTACACCCACTACGGCATGCTCGGAGACTGTGTGATCAGAGCCCCTTACATCCACTACGGCATGCTCGGAGACTGTGTCACAGGTCATCCGTGTCTAAAATGAAACTGAGTAACAAATCATTGGCTCCTTGTATTAGTTCTGCTTGGATCGGTGATGTTTGGTCGCACAAATCAACAACCTATGAACTCAGGTCTGTATGACGGGTTTTCAAACTGTGTGTTTGTGGGGGGGGGGGGGGGGGGGTCATTTTTATGATTGGACCGGGGCCCATATTAATGATACATATTACGCTGATTAATGCATACTTAGTCCAGTAGGTTATGTTTAACTGATTTTAGCTAAACTTTCAACATTTTATGTTAATTGAAGTTAATGTAAATACTAATTAACCAGCGTAATATGTTCATAACACGCACACCCACTGCGTTTTAGGAACAACAACGGTGCGTTTTGAGCACAGGTACGATTTTAGTTTAGAAGAGCATTGCTTAAATAGGGAGAATCATTTTATTTGATTTATTGCAAAAATATGCACAAAAGAGATTGCTTATGATGAACACCCTTTATGTTTTGTGCTATCTATAAAAATTAGTCAGATATCACAGTTTCAAATTATCTAAAAATAGTACCAAACAGTATTACATTACCTTTCTGTTTCTTGGTTAGTGTCACTGCTTCTAAAAATTAGTCATATATCACAGTTTAAAATTATCTAAAAATAGCAAGAAACAGTATTACATTACTTTCCGAGTAGTAGAGGGGGCACTTGAGCACCATGTATGCAAATGAGCTAGGTCACGTGACCTGTTCTGCGCTCTGATTGGTTGACCTCTATGGGGCATGGCCTCTTCTGATTGGCTGACCTCTAAGCGTGGGGGCGTGGCCTAATGACGTCACGTTCAGTGCCTTGACCTCGGGGTCATGCAGCTGGCTGACCTTTAAGCGTGGGGACGCTACTTTAATGAGTTTAACCGTCGGGGGTCCTTTGATGTACAGGAAACATATAGTGCAGAAGTCGTTAATGACCCATAGAGTGGTGTCGAATGACGGGGGGTTTATCTGACTGTGACAGCTGTTCGTTTGATGTACAGGAAACAGATGGTGTGGAAGTCGTTAATGGCTATCAGATGGCAAGATAGTGTGGGTTTTATGAGTGTGTTAACCGTCGGGGGTCTAAACAGATGGGGGCCGAAGTCGTTAATCAGATAGCAAGATGGGTTTAATGAATTTGTGTGGGCTGTTTAAGGAGAACCAGTCAAGTGGGGAGTGGAAAATTCCAGAGGAAAAAACCCCAGGGGTTTTGCCAGATGTCGGGGAAAGGTTTCAAACGTACCCATATACGGCGTTGGCCATGAGTCATCCCAGAACGTGTTCAGACACGTCTTGACCTGCGATTGCGTTGGGACGCTACCGTAGGGACCTATAAAAAAAAAAAATCCAGATTCAGGACGCTTGCCATTCGCTCATCGACACTGCTAGAGAGAAGACGTATACCGTTGATACTTACGATATATAATATTATACATAAAATGGCATCGGGATATAACAGAAGCACTACAAAGGTCAGTGTCGAAAACGAAACGAGATGCAAACTAGACTTCGGCGGTAATGTCTACGTCGTGGCTAAACTGTGGAAGGGGGACATTACCATTCACGTTCGTCAGTTCGACGAGGACCGTGGAAAACTTTTTCCCACCAAGAAAGGCGTTTCTCTGACGATGAAACAGTGGTTAGAACTAGCCATCTTCAAACGAGAATCGAGTGTACCGCAGCATCTCGGTGGGAACATCTATGTCGAGACCATTTACAAAGGTGTGGATATTCGTCAGTGGTGGTATTGTGATCAAGAACTGAAACCTTCCCGTAGCGGCGTTCGACTGACTGCCGAACAGTGGAAAGAGCTCCAGAAATGTTTTGACACTATCTACGACTTTGTGCCGGAACTGAAAGATCCATGTTACCAAGATCATCAGAATCTGATCGGTGCCATAGAGTGAATGCAACCCGAGATATTAGACGTATCCAGACATGCTCGGTGACGTCACGCAAAAAACCAGGACGTGTTTGGACATGATCAGACATTGTGTATATAAACCTTAGATTTAGAACTGTTCGTCATTCTTCAGTCGACCGCTGTAGAGTGAAGACGTGCATTCCAGAGATGGCATCGGGATATTCGAGAATGGACAGCAGTAGTAACAGCAGTTGTAGCAGCAGCGGTGACGATGTCTTGGTATGCAGAAGTTCTGAAAGACACACGATCCAATGCAAAAGAGTGGCTACCAAACCAGAAGAAAATGGCACGGATCAAACGGACGCTGCTCGTGAACCTGGTGAAATTGTGGATGAAGAACACACGGATATCCGTGAACCCGTCGAAATCGTGGACGAAGAACCCATGGATCAGAGGGATGCTGCTCGAGAATATAAAACGAACTCGACTCCTTACGATGATGATGCCTACGACGCCGATGACGAATGGGATGGTCTTTCGAGACATTACTTGTTGCGCCAGAAACCGAGGGAACTCGCCAAGGCTGGTTTCTTCTACACGGGAGACCACGATGCCGTCGTCTGCTACTGTTGTGGACTACGCACCTACAGATGACAGAAGATGGACGATCCAGTGATGGAACATTACAGGCTGTCCCCAAGATGTCCCTACATTAACAATGTGTTGAGACATTAAACACGTGTGTGCTACTTTTCGTTTTGTAAAATAAACATGTGAATAACACGTTTTGTTTGTTATTAATGTAAGGGTGACTGTGTGTGTGTGTGTGTGTGTGTGTGTGTGTGTGTGTGGCCCCGTGTGTGGCCCTGAGTGTGGTCGTGTGGCCCTGAGTGTAGCTCTGTGGCCCTGAGTTGGTCACTGGCGAAGTCAGAGGCTAAGTCAGAGGTGCCTGAACCTCTGTGGATATGGGCAAGTAAAAAGAGTTCCCATCCCATCCCAGTTCACGTCAAACACTTCAACAGTCAACATCATGAATCAGTGTCACATTTGCGAAAAAAAATATGTTTGGACCCACGACCTAACTCGGCACGTACGAAGTAAACATGGACTCTTGGAATCTGAAAATAAGCCTTCCCAGCAGCAGCAGCTGCAGCAACAACAGCAGCAGCAGCAGCAGCAGCTATTAAGATTGTTACATCCGTTCACCATGATCGTGTCGGGACCCACGTCGTGTGGAAAAACATTTTTGTTGTACAAACTGCTACGGGATGGTAAAATCCACCCGCCTCCCCAGCGCATCATCTGGCTGTACAAACGATGGTAACCTCTCTATGATACAATCAAAATGGTTGCTCGAGTAAAATTTGTTCAAGGCATACTCGAGAATTTGGAAAAGGATCGTTATTTGGATCCCAGAGTCAGAAATCTCATTGTGTTGGATGACCTGATGTCTACAGCTGGAAAAGACTCTCGTATCACCGATCTGTTCACGGAAGGAAGTCACCACAGAAACCTCTCGGTGATTGCTATCAACCAGAACCTCTATAGCAGCAAAGACCCGACACAGAGAAGAAACTGTCATTACCTGGTACTGTTCAACAACCCCATCGACAAGCAGCAAGTACTAACCGGTCCTAACCTAACTGGCACAGCAGATGTATCCTGGAAATACTCGTCATTTCATGCAACGGTTTGAGGAAGCTACCCACAGGCCCTACGGACATCTCTTGGTGGACTTGAAACCGACCACGCCCGACCATTGGCGCCTTCGACCTAATGGTTTAGAGACGGGGCCGTCCGAATGGTATAAAAGCACGAACGCAACGGCGAATGTCTCAGAAGAGTTTCAACCACCGTCGGAGAAAGAGCTCTACGTGCAAATCATGCAAAGGAACGCATTCAAGAGAAAACTACCAGGCATACCCGCCTACGAAAGTGACGACGAAGAAGAAGATGAGGTAGAGCCCTATCTGAAAAAAGTCAAGAGGATGCAGTCTTGCGATACGTGTGGTCTGGTCTTTAAAGACGGGAGTGACTTGCAGCGACATCTACGATTTAAAACGTACAAGGAGGGAAATGAAGAAGAGGAGCCGTCGTCCGATCTGGAAAACGAAGGCGTACGTCTGATGATCGAGCGTGAATTCGACATCAATTGTGATTATACCGAAAGCAAGAGGAAACGCTACGAAGAAAAAAACATGTCCCAAGATGCCATCGAAAGAAGCATGAAGACTTTACAATGGAAGTTATTTAAAGACACGTACTCTCGCTTCCTGGCTTATATGCATTACTTTGATAAAGGCCCCAACACGAGAAAAATTCTACAGTCTGTGAATCTGAAAAGAGATCTGAGACCTCAGATCCGTAATAAATTAAATCAGTATCGTTCGTGGATCGGCGAATATTTGGACGAACTAGACAGCGACGATACCGATGGTGATTATAATTATGATGAGGACGAAGATGAAGAGAAATGAACACTCATATTATTCACATGTCGCCCTTTAGGGCCTCTCGATGTAACCCAATGTGTGTCCATATATATATATATATAAACATATATAGCATGCGAGGTTGTCCGAATTATTTTTGTGTTATAGAACACCCGACAACGACCGAATGCATGGTTCGAACTACCCGATGGGTCGAACAGACTTTAATGCACCGACAGTGTTCGAGCCAATGAGATTCTACTGTATGTAGTTGTCGCCCTTAGGACCTCTCGATGTAACCCAATGTGTGTCCATTTTATATATATATATATATATATATATATATATATATATATATATATATATATATATGTGTGTAGTTGTCGCCCTTAAGGCCTCTCGATGTAACCCAATGTGTGTCCATTTTATATATGTGTAGTTTGTGATTTGTCATTTAGAAATAAAATGAAAAAACACAAACCATTGCGTTTGGGGTTTTTTTGTGTGTTTTTTACTCCATGACTAGTTTTGTGATTGAATGTCAGTCTCTACCGCTACATTATAGTAGCAAGGGATGTGTGTACAGGACAGCACATACCACTGGTTGGCTATAGCCTATTGGACCACCGACGGGGATCGATCCTAGATCGATCACTGTATTTACCCATTTGGTAAAATATAGTCTCTCTCTCTCTCTCTCTCTCTCTCTCTCTCTCTCTCTCTCTCTCTCTCTCTCTCTCTCTCTCTCTGCGTTTGTTTTTTTGTGTTTTCTACTCTATGACTAGATTTGTGATTGGATATTTCTACCGCTACTTTATAGTAGCAAGAGCTGTGTGTACAGGGCAGCACATACCACGGCCTTTGACATACCAGACATAATACACTGGTTGTCTATAAAGGCTTGTACTCTAGGGAAATACTCGTGTTTCAAATGCAGTTAAAAGATCATAGGTTACGTTGGAACGTTGAGTTGTAGTCACACGTTCTTTCTTCAAAGCAATGGGCTGGGGTGTTTCACACACACAAACACACACACACACACACACACACATTCCTTTCTTTCCGTAACAATTAAGCCGTCTATACATTCCTTTATTAATGTTTGTAATGGGCTGGGTTGTTACGCACATTCCTTTCTTCCCCCTACTGGCCACCGAATAAGTGTATCTGCTTTTTCCACTGTATTTGTTTCTGTCTTTGAAAAATATCGGCTGCTTCGCTAAAAATAACCCGGGAAATTAAACTCGACTTTGTAAGCTTCGGTGCGTCGTTAAATAAAGCATTCGCTTGTACCTTCAGGGGTATCATATTTCCACCAATCAGCCACAGCGTAGTAAGAAAGTAATACTTGGAAGTGACCCGCGTGTGTTTCTCATTACGTATCTATAGCACGATATTTCCTGTATTTTAAGAGATCTAGCTACACATCTGTCTCAGTGGGAAGTGATTAGGCCTAATGTTGAAATAAGTTTCAAACTATGAGGTTCTATTTATTTTTCCGTACCTCTATCTCCAGGCGCGGATTTAGTGGGGGGCCCAAGGGGCCCGGGCCCCCCCCCCCCCCTATTTTTGGGGTCAAGTTTTTTTTTTTTTTTTTAACTATAGCATACACTAGAGTGGAATTACACAAAAATGCACTTATTTCCCAAGAGTCTTTAAATTATATTTTGTTCATGAAAATCGTCTTAAAGGGACATTCCTGAGTTTGCTGCAATTTTTAAGATGGTATCGACCAACAGAGACTTTTTAATGATTGTAATTACATAACAAATATGTTTCTGCATAAAATGTTACTAACTGTATATTAAACAGGTTTCTGACTGCTTTAATATTTGTACTAGGATAACTTTCATTTTATTTTCTGAAAACAATTTTTTCGTACGTACGAAATTAGTTGAAGCCAATATCCAGTTTGGGCTTCTTACAAATATTAAGACGACCAAAAACACATTGGATATACAGACTCTAATATTCTAAACAAGAAAATATATTTAATATACTAGTACACCAGTTGCAGAAAGAAAGAAATGTTTTGTTTAACAATATAGTCAATACATTTTATTTACGTTTATATAGCGTCAGAAATATGGTTAAGGACCACAAAACAATGAGAAAGGAAACTCGCTGCCGCGACTCCAGGGGCTTTCAGATTAGCAGCAAGATATTACATACCATGGCTGTTGATACACATTGGCCCAGTTGTTCAAAGCAATGTATGTTACTGAAACAACTGTTTCGATATTTCTTCCCATTTACCGGCAGCCGCAGTCAACAGAAAACCAGCCTAATATGGGAAGGAGAGATGACCACTTTAACTTTAAAAAAAAGAAGAGACCAGAGTTTATGAAATTTTGAAGATAACAAAAACAGTACGACAATACCAAAAACATACGTTAATATAGCTATTTTGTTACTCAGATGCGAGGAAATCGCGTTTCAGGCCACTTAAATTTCAAAATTTCGCGAATTTCGGACCCCCCTAGGAATCTCGGACGCTTCGCGCCCTCGGGGCCCCCCCTATTTAAAAATCCTGGATCCGCGCCTGATCCCATTAAGGTTTAAACGCGCTGTCACGGGGATCCTATAATACCCGTAACTGAATAAAACACGATTATCCAAATATCTCTCCTAACTGTATATCTTTTAGATCTCTCTGTATCGGGCAGTCTAATACCCGAGTGGATCGGCTCTAGGTATAATCAGACATAAGATCTGATATAAATAAATATATATATATATATATATATATATATATATATATATATATATATATATATATATATATGTAGCACGTTTAGTTCACTAGAAAACACAACAAAACACAATACACTTTGGAATTTGTATTAACACTACGCTGACAAATGTATTTGCCGCAGTAGTTAATTAACAACAACAATATAATAACAACCCAGAACTAATCACTTAATTAGTTAATCACTAGGTGTCTAGTTTACACAATATTCTAATCACTTCACGGTGATACAACCCACACACGTGTGATAATTGAGAAACGCTGCCAGGGGAACTTAATTAATAAAGGAATTACAACTCTATTCCTAAATGGTTAATTTTTAATTAAGCCATAAATACTCATTCAGTAACCTTGTAATACAGAATTAATACTGGTACCTATCACAATAAAGACAATAACATACAGTTTACCTAGGTCCTCTAGGATGACCGGCTAAGCTTTATCTTACCAAATACTCGTATAAAAATATTAGAACAGTGAAGCCTACAATTTACTTCGTCAGATTACCGGAGACACTGTCTAAAGAATATTGGTACATTACAGTATTAAAATATTTAAAGTGACATCAATCACATCAAGGTTATACAACAGAGCAGAAAAATATATTTACCAGTCCAGTCGGACTACGTTCCCCGGGAGCCTTCCAATGTTTCTCCCCGATATATCTAAAACCCTATCTATTTATTCACAAATCTCAGAGACAGCGAATATCGCCTGGGGGCACAACGCGGTACCTCACCTATCATGTGATATTGCCACAACTCCCAGAGACGGTATTTTCTCTTAGATGGCCAGACAGACCGACGCCTAGTTCGCTAGAACCCACGGTCATAAAACCGCACTACCGGAGGTATTACGTAACTACTGGCCACATGGCCTCCACACCTGATCTAAGTGCATATTGGGACGCAGCTCTACCACAGTCGCGTGGGGGTATTACGTAACCAAGCTGCACACGGCCCTCTAAAACTATTAACATCGCCACAGGCGAAAAGATAAGAGCATGTTCCGTCACACGCGCGCACGCCAGTTATCTGTGGCTAAGACAGTGGGGATAATGTAGGGGTGAGAGAAATTATCTGCTCTTACGTTAAATGCCACTATCAACACCCCCGTGTTTGTTATTCTTTAAATGGTATATATCGTTTGAGTATACATTCAGTATTTATTTTATAGTGATACATATGTAATATTAATGCTTTGTCTGTTTATTTTTGAAATTACCATCGTGCGATCATTGCGAGATATGAAAGAAGGTCGTATTTCAAAACAAACTAGCAACCTTCTCATTGGCTAATCTTGTTATGAAGTCTCGGGGACCATCCTCTACGAATGTCTGGCAATACGAAATTCTCTATCCCGTTAAGGTTTAAGCACGCCCGCACACACACACACACACGTCAGCTATCTGTGGATATCTAAGACAGTGGGAGTTGTGTGGTATGTGCTATCCTGTCTGCGGGCTGGTGTAGGACCCCTTGCTACTATAATTTAGCGGGTTTCGTCTTTATGTTTCAAAAGTACCATATATGTTTGACATCCAATAGCCAATGATTAATAAATCAATGTGCTCTAGTGGTGTCGTTAAACTTTTAAAACTTTTAAAAAAAGCTTACTATTTGTATTTATTTCAACTTATTTCCGTGCTCATATTTCAATTATGGTTCAAGCACGCTGTCCTGGACACGCGTCAGCCATCTGTGGCTAGTGAAAAGGCCTGGGACCAGTTGGTGACCGGTATCTACTCCGGTCTTAACCACCGACTACAGCAATGATTCGGGCATTTCTTGTGACGTCAGACACCCACTCTATCTCGAGGTCAAGACGTGTCTGAACACGTTCTGGGATGACTCATGGTGTTCACACGCTTGGACCATATATGGGCACGTTTCAAACGTCGTGGAATTTTCCACTCCCCGTCGACTCACATCTGGTTGATACACACGTCAAAACGATTAAACCCATCTTGCCATCTGATTAACGACTTCCACCCCATATGTTTAGACCCCCGACGGTTAACACACTCATAAAACCCACGCTATCTTGCCATCTTAACGACTTCCACACCATCTGTTTCCTGTACATCAAAGGAACAGCTGTCACAGTCAGATAAACCCCCCGTCATTCGACACCATTCTATGGGTCATTAACGACTTCTGCACTATCTGTTTCCTGTATATCAAAGGACCCCCGACGGTTAAACCCATTAAAGTAGCGTCACCACGCTTAAAGGTCAGCCAGCTGCATGACCCCGAGGTCAAGGCACTGAACGTGACGTCATTGGGCCACGCCCCCACGCTTAGAGGTCAGCCAATCAGAAGAGGCCATGTCCCTTAGAGGTCAACCAATCAGAGCGCAGGACAGGTCACGTAACCTAGATCATTTGCATACATGAGGCTCAAGTGCCCCCTCTACTACTTTTCTGTTTCTTGGTTAGTGTCACTGCTTCTTTGGCTATCAATATGGATTGCACAAGGTCACGGAACACGTGGACACAGAATTTATGACGTAATTACAACGTCAATTGTTCGGAAAATACGCGAAAATGGTAGTGGGCTTCTTAGGCACTGTGGGCGTTTTGGGCCCTTTTCCCCCTCTATCTTATAGTGAAACGACCTAAAAACATAGATATTCGAATACTTGAAAGTATTATTCGAACATTTCGAATAGCAAATTAGCGAGCGAATATTCGGACCGAACGTTGGGGACTGACCAACAAGTGATGCCTATATTAAGATATCTCCCTACATTTGACAATTAAAACTTTTTCATGACAAACGAAAGAGTAAAATTGGTTTAAAACAACAAGTAGGCAGATTGATAAGAAGTGAAGAGTGTAGGTGAGGTCCCCACTGAGGATGTGTGTGTGTGTGTGAGAGAGAGAGAGAGAGAGAGAGAGAGAGAGAGAGAGAGAGAGAGAGAGAGAGAGAGAGAGAGAGAGAGAGAGACAGACAGACAGACAGACAGACAGAGAGAGACAGAGAAGGTTAATTTGTCCGAAATTGTCTTGATTTGTCAGAAATTGTCTTCATTTGTCAGAAATTGTCTTCATTTGTCAGAAATTGTCTTTCCAAGTAAAAGTGTTTTGTAGTTTAGATTGGAAGAGGCAGATAGAAATTGTCTGCGTTGTCTGTCAAAGATTGGAAATTGGAGTAAGAAATGTTCAGAATTCTCAATAGCATGACAACAGGCACAGACTGGATTGTCTGAAATAAAACGTATCAATCTTGAATTTTTATGTAATATTCTATAGAATCAGAGTTAAACCTGTATTAATCCTATGAAACGTAGGATATGGCATACTACTACTCTACTACTTTTCTGTTTCTAGGTTAGTGTCACTGCTTCTTTGGCTATCAATATGCATTGCACAAGGTCACGGAACACGTGGACACAGAATTTATGACGTAATTACAACGTCAATTGTTCGGAAAATACGCGAAAATGGTAGTGGGCTTCTTAGGCACTGTGGGCGTTTTTGGCCCTTTTCCCCCTCTATCTTATAGTGAAACGACCTAAAAACATAGATATTCGAATACTTGAAAGTATTATTCGAACATTTCGAATAGCAAATTAGCGAGCGAATATTCGGACCGAACGTTGGGGACTGACCAACAAGTGATGCCTATATTAAGATATCTCCCTACATTTGACAATTAAAACTTTTTCATGACAAACGAAAGAGTAAAATTGGTTTAAAACAACAAGTAGGCAGGCAGATAGAAATCCCCACTTGTCTGTGTGTGTGTGTGTCTGTCAAAGATTGGAAGATTGGAGTAAGAAGCCAGTTCAGAATTCTCAAAATATCTTGATTTGTCAGAAATGACCACAGGCACAGACTGGATTTTGTAGTCTGAAATAAAAGAAATTGTATCAATCTTGAATTTTTATGGAGTAATAAATGTTCTATAGAATCAGAGTTAAACCTGTATTAATCCTATGAAACATAGGATATGGCATAAGTATATTTTAAGAAAGCTTCGACAGAAGCTTTAATTAAAGGTTTAGAATTCCGTTTGGATTTATCGAATATATTGAATTTATTTTATACTTCACTAATTAAAACATTTTAAAGGTAACATATATCAACTCTTAAAGGCATACTATCACAGATTTAAGAATCTTATTTCTCTAAAAATGGAAAATAAATGAAAACTACATGAATATTTGGAAACCAAATCTAGCTATTGCATCACCGTAACTGAACCACGATGGAGTGAAATCCATGTCAACCCTGTTGACAATATTAGTTTTTGAATTATAGACCATTGCCATAATTCAATTATTTTTACGAAATGTCATTAATAAGTGGAGTATGGTGGCTACATATATGTCTGAATAAAGTACATTTAGGGACAAATCAAATTTATATATTTTTAGGTAATACTTTGTTAGGCTCTTTAATAGGTCAGTGGTCTGTGACAATATGCCTTTAAATGCATGAAACAAAGGAACAACTAGTACAATTATGAATCCACCTCAATTAGACCCTGCGCTATACCACTATTGTTTACACTGTGCCGCCCCTGATACCTTACAGCTAGTGAGACATTGTTACTGAAACAAAATATATTTTTTAAAAACGCTCTTTAACCGATCATATGCGTAGGGCCTACAAGCTACGCGATCGATTCCACTTATGTGCATGAAACAGTGGGCAAACCTGGCACTGGCTAGTATGTATTGATGTACAAATATCTGTATATTGTATGCAGAGCCGGTTTAAGGATCCGCGGGGCCTGTAGGCCAAATAACAACGGGGGGGGGGGGGGGCCTTCGCAGAATATATATTTTGCATTTATAGATATTAAAGTTAATAGTTTGTTGTTGCCTTTTATAGGTTTTAATTACTATAGTACTCTGTGGATGTTCTGATTTGTATTTATTTTAAAATATATGTTTTAATTTTAAAATATATGTTTTAACATGTAGTTCCACTTAACCTAATGTTTGATGTTATAATCTTAAGGCGACGCCATACGACACGACTGCTTCGTACGAGAATAGCTGATTATGACAAGACAAACATTGCAATTTCATCGGTTGCTATGCAATCGGCTATTCTCGTATACGGTACTTGTATTGTTCCGCGTCTCCGTTTTAACCGAATATTTCTACGTTTTTACATAATTTTACATAATGCCTGTTAACCCTTAATCTGACATTTGTCTTTACTGTTACTGAAACGCTTCTTGGGGTTTTAGTACTAGCACGTTTTTCTTACTTTTTTAATACATTTCTTCTGTATTGTTTGTTTTGGCTGCTTGAACAATTTGCAGTTAATTTGTTTCGTATTTAGGCCTGACACACACAAAAAATTTTTTTTATGTTTGTTATTATAACATTTGTTTTCTCTCTTAAACAAAATTGTAAATTCCATAACCTTATTACGCTACCAGTTAACACACACACACACACACACACCCAACCCTTCCCCGCCCATGTCTTGTACACAAACTCAGTAAAATTCGTAGGATGTGCCCAAGACAGACGTGCTTGAACCTACAATGGATGTAAAGACATGCAAAATGGCTGATTTATGCATTGGTCTTTGCAATCCAGCAGTTGGTTTTCATTTTAGTTTTAGTATTGTCGTGTTTATTAAGATTCAAGTTCGCTGTCCTGGGCATACACCTCAGCTATCTGGACTGGCAGTCTAGGACTGTGGGTCAAACGTGAGAGTAAAGTCAGTTTTGTGACCTTACATCTCTGCAAGCCGGTGAGAGCCGGTACGGGGGTGCGAACTCAATACTTAGAAGCCATAAGCTTAACCACTACACAACCGAGGCCGATAAGCATTTGAGATGAGCAGATGGTATGACCGAGACTATATTGATTCAAAAACACGAGCTGGCAACAGAATACTACCGTACTTGTTATTACTCAGTGGCGGATCCAGAAAATATATTGGGGGGGGGGGGTAATGGCATGAGGCAGAATGCCAATGGAAATTTGGGGGAGGTTTGGAGGGGATCGTAAAAAAAATGAAAATTAATATGTAATAAAATTATAACTGTTGCAAAATTTAGGGCGGGAGCCGGGCCCCTGCCCCCACCCACCCCCACCCCCATCCCCACCCCCACCCCCTAGATCCGTCTCTGTTACTCCGTGACATTCAAAACTGACATGAGAATAAAAGTAGTTATCGACAGAAAAAGACATCGTGTCTCCATTGGTGGTTTTATAACCGTACGAAGCTCACCCATTCCGACTGTTACAGACAGATTTTGATAGCGCTTTGATCTAATCAAAGAATGAAAAGTACCACTCGGTGGTCACTGTCAACTATTACCCTGATGTGCACTTGTATAGGACTTCATTTGTGAGAAGGGGCGGGACGTAGCCCAGTGGTAAAGCGCTTGTTCGATGCGCGGTCGGTCTGGGATCGATCCCCGTCGGTGGGCCCATTGGGCTATTTCTCGTTTCAGCCAGTGCACCACGACTGGTATATCAAAGGCCGTGGTATGCACTACCCTGTCTGTGGGATGGTGCATATAAAAAAAAAACTTGCTGCTAATCGAAAAGAGTAGCCCATGAAGTGGCGACAGCGAGTTTCCTCTCTCAGTATATCTGTGTGGTCCTTAACCATATGTCTGACGCCATATAACCGTAAATAAAATGTGCTGAGTGCGTCGTTAAATAAAACATTTCCTTCCTTTATTTGTGGGAAATAAAACAATGTGTTAGGTGCTTTGTTTTTGTTTTTTGTTGTTGTTTTAGCAGTGATACAGAAACAGCATTTATTCCAAAGATTTTCTCAGATATGGTTGACCTAATCAATGACCCAACACAATATACACATTTGATTTGTACCTAAAATACTTTGTTGAACTATTTACATAACCACCATATCCCAGTTATTATTGATATTTTATTTTAAAAAATATATAATTGAATTATGTCGATGGTCCATAATTTCGAAAAAATTAACGGAGAGCAGAGGTATGACGTATTATTTTGGGTTCGCGTAACGAGGACGCTTGACCGCCCTCTGCGACGTAGGATAAATAGAAGAAGAAAAAACAATGAAAACAAGTTATTAAAAATTAATAAAAACATGTACTGAATGATAATAAGCTTATACATTAATTTATTTTAGTAACAGAAGCATGTTAAACATCAACAATCCCGACTAGTTAGGCCTTTGCATCTATAGATAAATTTATCGTTAGTCATACGCAAAAAACTCTAAATATCTGGATCACAAACACCTTAATTTTTCATTATTATGCAAAATATGCCATAACAGCTGATTGGATAGGAATTGTTACATTTTAAAAGAATACTCTGAACTAGACTGTGTTTATATACGATGTGACTATATATACGACGGCCGTGCTAACGAGGACTGACTATATTTACCGCAAAAATGTATATAGGCAGAAAATAAGTATTTGATTGATCCATATTACCGAATCATCTGGAACAGGAGGAATACATACTAAGTACTGTACGAACAGTGCGTTTTCTGAACAGGGGAGGGGGAGGGGGGAGTATATGAATCTAGCGGACCTTTTGTGTACGTTTTCCATAGACATGGATAACGTAATATTGCTCCTACAGTACTAACAAAAAGTTAATAATAATAAATAATAATAATAAATAAAATTATCAAACAAATTATCAGCTGCTGAGGTAGATTATTTGAAAGAGAAACTAACTTCGGACAGTACACAAACTAACAAGAGGGCTTGAACTTAATAATTTTTCACTGATTGCAATTTTGAGGCTCCTTACGTAAAAAAAATTAAAGTTAATTTTACTGCAAATAAATATGACTAAAAGGTATATAGTCATATCTAAAATGCGCAAAATTGCAAGGGGCAATGAAGCTCAAAATATTTTTTTTTATACCAGTAACGCTGAGACTACTCCCGGGTCCCCCTCTAAATTTATGTAATGTTTCTGTAACAACCGCCCCCACCCACACCACCGCGACGTGATTTTACGAACATTATAATACATGTAATAATAATAATAACACAATTATTATTATGATGATTATTATTATTATTATTAGCCTACTACTACATTTTTGGGGTGGAGGGGCGGTGTTTTATCGGGGGTGGGGGGGGTATAAAAATGCAAGATTAACGTGCGTGCACACGCGCACAAATGGCAGGTTGAACTTGTCCCTGCACGTAGAACTGGATTCAACTGGGTTAAGTAATAATTAAGCCAACCTTTGGACGGCAAAACATGCGACAGTAGGCCCCTATACTGTTTTGGGTTGTTGTTGTTTTTTGTTTTGTTTTTTTACGCTATACATTAAACCGAATGACAACTTTGCGAATCGGTCAAAATAATTTGCAAACGTTTAACGAAAAACGACTGGCTGGTCGTATGCCACATTGGTAACGCTGGAAAACATGTCATCCGTTTTCGAACCAAGCACTATAGCGTTGTAACCGTCTAGACTCTCTCCCCCGCTAAATTCAATATACACGCGCCTGATAATAATAATAATAATAATAATAATAATAATAAATGGTTCCGTTCCGACTGTTTATTATTTTATTTCAGCGTATTCGCAGTTATTTTCGTCATGAAATAATATATTGTTTTATTATTTTATTATATAGCCGGCCCTCATTTTCCAAGTCTCTATACACGGCGGTCGTTTATATAAAATTCTAAAATACATTATACGGTTGTCGTATATGTAGCCTCATCAAATACGAGTCTGATTTGCCGTATTTTTTATGGCTTATCACAAGAAGAGTTCCAAATTTTAAAAAAGAAGCGTGTCATGGAATGCTCTCGATCGTAGTTCAATTAAAATGTTTTGGATCATACAATAACTAGGTTTGGTATTTCAAATGAATGTAATTTCCATTTATAATCCATATTTAGAGAAATAAGGCCCACTAAATCCGTGATTGAGCGCCTTTAATGTACATTTTTCTTTTACGTTAGTTTTATAGGCGAAATCTCTGTTCTTCAAATATAATGCAAGCACATCGAATTTCAATAAAAATGACCGTCCAGATCAAAAGGAGAAATGTTATGCACTCAAATATCCATTTGATCAGAGTTTGATGCATTATGGATGCGTCGTTTTACTATTGATACGGATTCCATTCTTGAAAAATATCAACGATAAAAATTTTACGTTTTACTATTGATACGGATTCCATTCTTGGAAGATATCAACGATAAAAATTTACGTTTTAGATTGATACGGAGTAGACACGGGGCCAAAACCAATGAAAATGAAAAAAAAAAAGGTGCTCGGAAAGATATATTCTTGTATCATATATTTTCTGAACCGGGAACATGTCTAGTTTATGAAGGTAATAATACCAACGTCAACTCTCTTGACTTTGGGTGTTACAGATCAAATGGTGACCCCACCCTGTGCATTTGAGTGAAATTTCAGATCTAACATGAATCCATGACTGCAATTAATATAAATTTTGACCTACAACAAATAAGAATACAATTACTTTTGGTACTAAAATGTTCTATAAAAGTAGCTAAACAAACTATCAAAAGAACTAATAAATTAATTTGGTGTACAACTGCTTTTGTTTTGATAAAAGAGCGATTTTATGAGATAGAAAAACATGAAGAAAAAGTGGAAATTTTCAAAAATATATAAATCTACAAGGCTGATTTGAATACATTTTGTTTTATACTGCTGTATATGATGCCCTGTAAAAGACATTACAAGAATTTTGTATTTGTGTAAATCTGCATAGCATTTAATTTTAAAGAAACAAGTAAATGTTTTGAAAATTTTGAAATAAAGTGTTTTTGTATAATACTCAACAAGCTGAACTACTGCATGCATGTAGTTTTATATGCCATCAGTGTAACTTAAGATATTGGCTCACTATGCTCCACTATTGACAAAAACGTTGGGTCACACATTGTGGATCACGTAGAACGTGTGCCATATTGAATTCAACATGGTGGCGATTGTTTTACAGAAAGATATGCATGAAATTAATATAATGAATAATAAAACCATCACATAACTCATTATATTTCATCATTCATCGTGTTCCATTCCTATGTAGATATCTATAACATTAGAAAACTGTTAAAGGTTGCACTATACTAATTAGAATGTCATAGGCTACAATTTTAACGTACGTGGCTAAAATATTAAATTTATATGTAATATATGACCACATTATCACCTATAAATATAACTATTATACATCCCCAATGTATTAACTGAAAAAGTATCCTTTTCTATAACTGGATATTATTACAACACCCATAGCGTCGCACAAAACGTATTACGTAATTGTACAGGTATCCCATACGTGTGTCAAGCACAAGGGTACTTATCAAGGTGGTATTGGATGAAATAAAATTACATGCATTTATTGCCGAGATTGAGCAAGGCCAGAGATCTTTTCATGAGCATGAAGGCATTATGGACATCAGCACAATATAGCACACGTGCAAAGCTAAGAATCTACCAGAGCTGCATACTTACCACCCTTCTCTGTGGATCAGAGTGCTGGCGTATGACAAAGAAAGACATGTCTAGGCTATCGTCCTTCCAAAGGTCTCCGGAGAATCCTAAGAATATTTTGGTCCAGAAAAATCTCCAGTGAGCAAGTACTAGAAGAGACCAATCAGGAAAGCATGCAAATCATCATCACCAGAAGACGGTGGAAGTGGATTGGTCACGTGCTCCGAAAAAGAAGACACATCTATTACCAGAACTGCAGTGCACTGGGCCCCTGAAGGGAAAAGAAAGAGAGGACGTCAGAAAACAGCATGGCGCCGAACAGTGAAAATAGAGATGAAGGAGAAAGGACACAGTTGGGGCACCATCGAGAGATTGGCAAGGGATGAACCGGCGTGGAGGAACTTCGTCGCTGCCCTAAATGCCACTAGGTATGACAGGAAATGATGATGATTGCCGAGACGAAAAACAGATTTTGACAACAATTACTGTAACCAATGACCAGACTTGATTAATATTAACAGTGCTATTTAAAGCTCTGTACACTACTAACTTTGACTCAGCTTGATGTTATTAGGCTATAGTTATGTTATAGTGATATATGTACCTATAGATTAAAGAATATATATATATATATATATAGACGGGCCTTATTTCAAAAAAGTTATTTCATAGTATTTATTTATTTCAGACGCGCCATATTTGCACACTATAATCCTGTTCAATTGTTTAGACTCTAATATTTTTGCAAATGTTACGTTTAATTCCTATTCAATCCTTGTTTTCTTTACATTTGCATGAAAACAAACCCAAACGCCGACAGATTTTATATACAATTCATCATGTAAAATGTACGAAGTTGACTTGTTTCCATTTTACAAAAATCTCTGTATTTCGAATACAAGTTCGTTCTCCTATAAATAACTATGGCTATTTGCATAACAAAAGATTAGGATACGAGGCGACGTGAATGCCATTATAGCTTGTTTCATTGATTCAAGATTATGAATGTTTTGGAATGTAAAATGTGTACTAGCTTTGTCCAACCTTTTCTTTAAACATATACGTACAAATACATATAACCATTCCATGTGCATGCAGTATATTGAATCAATTTTGCCAATACATTATTTATTTGAATTTTATTTTATAAATTATATATTTACATACCGTACCTAACCTAACACAACTGGGGTGTAGTAACAAATAAAAAGCAGCTTACACAAGGTCGGGGTGTTACAGACTCCACAGTGTTAGGTCTGGAAGGTCCTCCTCCCCTTTTCACGATTGTTTTCTTTTAATTGGGATTCCTTGTGGTCTAATCTATAGTATTTATGGTGGTGCTTGGGGGTTGTATTTTTGTAATGCGCAAAGCCATTTTGTAAACCAAAACGCTATTGTTCAGACTTTTCTGGAGGTTCCACCACTTGCCCATCCCCTAAACACAGCCTTGAATGTCCAAAATACAATAACATTGCTTGTACATATCAAGTCGATGGTCAATAACATATTAGTTTCGAAGTATAATCTATGATTGCACGTGCTGTTGTAGCATTGTGTAAACCACAAGTATACAAGAGCACGGTATATAAGTTCACAGAATATGTATTACTGGACATTCAATACATTATTGTTACTTGAGTAAAATATGGTTAAATCGAAAATTCCTTCTCCCTACCCATCAAGCATATAACATTCAATGTATTTATTAACTCTTTAACACTGAAAACAATTTATTCCCATGACATTCATTATCAGTCACTATCAAACAATGTACGAATTGCAAAAATATAAACATGTATTACTATTATGTTATTAAATGGGTTTTTTTAGTTGTAACGGCCCTCCGGTGGTTATAGCCGCCCAAGGACCTATAACTAGGCCAATGTGAAAACAAAACAAACAAAAAACAAACAAAAAAAAACATTTTAATTATATTTTTATTAATCCATTTACTGGAATAGTGAATTAGGTTTGGGGCATTTGAAGTAATATTTTACAAAAAGCTAGCCTCAGTATTTTGCTTCAGACCAAATAAAAATGTATGTATTTGTATGTGCAAAACAAAAACACTATTTTACGTTTTGTCCTGGCCTAACGTCGACGCCACTCACTTATCGCACCTTGGTTTTGGCTTCTTACACAATAAATATAACATATTTTACCGTAATTTCACTTTAAATGCATATTTCGTTAATAGTATAATTTTAAAATTTTAACATTTTGTTCAAACACAGCCAGGTGCATTAGTGATGTTCAAATTAAAATAAATTCGTCAATAGCAATTTTGAATTGGATTTTGTTCCAGCGTTCTTCAGACAGAAACGTCATTCACCCAGTTTGTTGTTATTGTACATTAATATTGTTATTATTATTATTAATTGTTGTTGTTGATGTTGTATGTTTGTTTATTTTTTTATCTGTTTGCTGACACCAGCTTGTTTGGTAATATGCAATAAATTGAATTGAATTGAATTGAATTATTGTAAGGAGACACAAGTGACGTTATTGGAATAATGACGTCTTTCAAATTCAAAATTAGCTATATTATTACAATGCTTCGCCACTGTGGCGGAGACAGCCGTCTACACATTAACTTTTGATCGGGGTCGGAAACATCTGGAGTAGCACTTTAATGATCGAAAGCCATTGCATGCAGGGGCGGATCCAAGATTTCGTAAGGAGGGGGTCTCAAAATTATATTAAAAAGGCACCACCAAGTTTGCCGAAGGGAGCGACTTATAGATGCTTAGAGGCACGTTTTCTAAAATCCGAACCAAAATGTTAACAACTACGATAAACTGCTCTCTTACTTTTATTTTTCGTTATATTTTACCCACATTTGTCCAGACAGAAATCTTGAAGAAAAAAAACATTACAGTGACACAGATTCCACATACTAAATAATAACCATGTCAGGTATATCGTCTTCGATGAGATCGGATAGGGCAAAAAGCATGTACAGGAAACAGATGGTGTGGAAGTCGTTAATGGCTATCAGATGGCAAGATAGTGTGGGTTTTATGAGTGTGTTAACCGTCGGGGGTCTAAACAGATGGGGGGCGGAAGTCGTTAATCAGATGGCAAGATGGGTTTAATGAATTTGTGTGGGCTGTTTAAGGAGAACCAGTCAACGGGGGAGTGGAAAATTCCAGAGGAAAAAAACCCAGGGGTTTTGCCAGATGTCGGGGAAAGGTTTCAAACGTGCCCATATACGGCGTTGGCCATGAGTCATCCCAGAACGTGTTCAGACACGTCTTGACCTGAGATTGCGTTGGGACGCTACCGTAGGGACCTATAAAAAAAAAATCAGATTCAGGACGCTTGCCATTCGCTCATCGACACTGCTAGAGAGAAGACGTATACCGTTGATACTTACGATATATAATATTATACATAAAATGGCATCGGGATATAACAGAAGCGCTACAGAGATCAGTGTCAAAAACGAAGAAAACGAAACGAGATGCAAACTAGACTTCGGCGGTAATGTCTACGTCGTGGCTAAACTGTGGAAGGGGGACATTGCCATTCACGTTTGTCAGTTCGACGAGGACCGTGGAAAACGTTTTCCCACCAAGAAAGGCGTTTCTCTGACGATGAAACAGTGGTTAGAACTAGCCATCTTCAAACGAGAATCGAGTGTACCGCAGCATCTCGGTGGGAACGTCTATGTCGAGACCATTTACAAAGGTGTGGATATTCGTCAGTGGTGGTATTGTGATCAAGAACTAAAACCTTCCCGTCGTGGCGTTCGACTGACTGCCGAACAGTGGAAAGAGATCCAGAAATGTTTTGACACTATCTACGACTTTGTGCCGGAACTGAAAGATCCAAGTTACCAAGATCATCAGAATCTGATCGGTGCCATAGAGTGAATGCAACCCGAGATATTAGACGTGTCCAGACATGCTCGGTGACGTCACGGAAAAACCCAGGACGTGTTTGGACATGATCAGACATTGTGTATATAAACCTTAGATTTAGAACTGTTCGTCATTCTTCAGTCGACCGCTGTAGAGTGAAGACGTGCATTCCAGAGATGGCATCGGGATATTCGAGAATGGACAGCAGTAGTAACAGCAGTTGTAGCAGCAGCGGTGACGATGTCTTGGTATGCAAATGTTCTGAAAGATACACGATCCAATGCAAAAGAGTGGCTACCAAACCAGAAGAAAATGACACGGATCAAACGGACGCTGCTCGTGAACATGGTGAAATTGTGGGAACCCATGGATATCCGTGAACACGTCGAAATCGTGGACGAAGAACCCATGGATCAGAGGGATGCTGCTCGAGAATATAAAACGGACTCGACTCCTTACGATGATGATGCCTACGACGCCGATGACGAATGGGATGGTCTTTCGAGACATTACTTGTTCTGTCATCGACCCGAAATGAGAAGATTCTACAGACGTCTCTGCATGTTTGGGTGGTGGCCCATACAGTTGCGCCAGAAACCGAGGGAACTCGCCAAGGCTGGTTTCTTCTACACGGGAGACCACGATGCCGTCGTCTGCTACTGTTGTGGAGTACGCACCTACAGATGGCAGAAGATCTACAGATCCAGTGATGGAACATTACAGGCTGTCCCCAAGATGTCCCTACATTAACAATGTGTTGAGACATTAAACACGTGTGTGCTACTTTTCGTTTTGTAAAATAAACATGTGAATAACACGTTTTGTTTGTTATTAATGTAAGGGTGACTCTGTGTGTGTGTGTGTGTGTGTGTGTGTGTGTGTGTGTGGACCTGTGTGTGGCTCTGAGTGTGGCCCCGTGTGTGGCCCTGAGTGTGGTCTTGTGGCCCTCCGTGTGGCCCTGAGTGTAGCCCTGTGGCCCTGAGTGTGGCCCTGTGGCCCTGAGAGTGGCCCTGAGCCGTGCACGAGTTATTCTTTGGGATGGGGGGGCATGGACCATACGTATCACACAAAATTTAATCTTTGTGCGCATGCGCGAAATTATAGAGAGTATAAATAAAAGGGCAATGGGTAACATCGTCCTTTCTGTCTTGGACGACAGAGCTTGCTCCGTAAGCACTTGCGCCCACGACAGGCGTGCGCTACAACAGCTTGCTCTGAATGTGCACGTTAAACCCTATGACATGACATGACACGTAACATCGTCATTTGAGATAGAACCTTCAGAGGCGCAACATGTCAGACCATTACAAGTTGTACGTTCCCGACGCGGACAAGTGGACTCGCTTTTACAAGTTGCCAGCCCAAGGCAAACTTCCACCTCATTTTCCAGTGCAGCGTGGTGGGAAAAGTCAGACGATGTACAGCGTGGATCGATGTCTAGAACTCTACGATCCCACTTGGAAAAAGGAAAAAGAGGAACAGAACAAGCACCCGACACCTAAATTCGTCATGGTCTCCCCAACGCAACAGGTGGTAGAACAAGCCAAGGCCCAGCAGAAACGGAAACGAGAACAGCGGCGTGGAACAGAAACGACGAGAGCAGACTGGGCAAAAACGACACAAGCATTTCTGAGAAGACTATAAAAGGGGGAATGGCAGTCTCAACATCGCCAGTTCATTTCTAGTTTGTACTGCGATGAAGCAAGACGTTGCTCTTTGCTCTCTCTCGAGTTAACACACACCCCCCCCCCCCCCCCCCACCTGGGGGGATTGATTCAGTCTTACGGGAAGCTACTCGAATATCGGATCGCGTACACCGGGTCACGGGCTTCCGTGATCTTGGTGCACGGCGACCCGGTGCCGAAGAGGACAAGGAAGCGAAGCCGTAGGAAGACCGACGCGCCAGGGGCGGACCGGGGGAGGCCAAAACCGACAGCTCAATTGTCGGCGGCGGCCACTTCCGTTGTTCACCCCCAGCATCGATCTACACCAGTGAGACCAGCCAAACCAGCGCAGCCGGATTCAGCATTGGACACACCAGGGGCGAACCTGAACCAGGCGCAGATGGAATCGCCCCCTACAACACCTGCGAAGACTTCGGATCCCGCGATGCCACCTCCACCTCGGAAGAGTGCTGCCGTCGAGTCCCAGGCCCGACCTGTGGCCGTTGGTAAACGGAAGGCAATCGCTTCTCCAAGGGACCAACCAGCCAAGCCAGGCCCTCCGTCTCAACTGCCGACTCCGGATATGGAACCACCTCAGGATTGGTCAATGCAGGCCGGCAAGCTACCACACCGCTACTCCCAGATAGTGAAGACTAACCTCGGGGATGTTCGTCAACTTCTCACGCAACCAAAGCACGAGGCTTATCAACCGCTCCCAGCAAGCCCGACTGAAGGAGACTACTGTATTCACAAGGTCACGTTGCGGGATGGACATGGGATTTGTCTCACTGTTCGCCGGAAGGGACTTTACCACCAAGGCTTGCTAATCGAAGAAATGGACAACCCGACCCTCCATCGTGTCATCAAGACAGTTTCCGGGAAAGATTACCGTTCATTAACCAAGCGAATAGCAGCCTCTTCATGCCTGCAAGCCCTCCCGCAACTCGACGTGATGAACTTCATTGTGTCTCCGTGACGACATCCCCACCACCAACCTCCTTCGCCTCCGTGAGTATGGACTTTATCAGACTTTAATTTTTTAGGCCGCCATTTCAAAACTTTGTTGTTTTTTGTTTTTTGTAAATAGTCTGTAACCTTTTATTTTCGGCAGTCCGTCTAAATTGCTCAAATCACCTTAAAACCTTTTCGGCCGAGCAGTCAAAACTACTTTTTGGGTTAATTTTAGAGTCCAGACATGTTTGGATGCAGTTATTCTATGTAGACGTAGGTTTTTGACAGGTTTTACCAAGGAATCGAACTTCAGCCAATTGACCCCTCCGTATGACGAGTTAACCACGCCCCCCGTCACACGTGATGCAAGGTTAGACAAACTTTCAATAATGGCTGCCGATTCGCATAGGTCGATAGCAAAATCAACCGATCTGCCGATTAAGTTTTCGCCTTAATGTATTTAGAAATATCGTTGTTTAATTAAAAAGCCGACAAGAGGAGGCATTCAAGTGTTTCATTACAGGGTACATTTACGATGACAACGTGATTTAAATCGACGAAACCATTTTTACTTCAGTATATCGAAGTACAAGAACCCGGAAGTGACGAACGTCGAATGCAAGCAAAAGATGATTTAAAACATTCTACCGTATGCTAACTTTTGTCAGAATTGACAAATTAAAATGTCTTGTTTGTTTCGGGGTTTTTCTTCTTTTTCATCATAATTTGTGTTTTTGTTGTTCGACTTTTATATTTATGGAAGCCCGATATGCCGAGGAACAAGTGAATAGAAGGCGCGGCGACGACCCGGCCTCGACTTGTTTAAAACCGTGACGTCTTTATTTTCGGTCGGGTTGCGTCAAAAGGGGGGCGGGGCGTGAGCAGTAACATTAAAATACACGGCGTGGGGGAATGCTATTATAATTTTATGCACGAAAGGTTACAAAACTATAGCAGGATACAGTTGCATGTGCAAAAATTATGCAAGCAGTGATTTAGATTGTGGGATTGCGAAGTTTATGTGGGTGTATTCTTACATAACTGCACTGCTTGAACCAACCGATATACGGCACTTGCGCTATTTATGAAACCAAGGCCATACACGAAATAAAAAAAATAAAGAAATCACAACTGGCATAGCCAGAGAGTGAGTTGGTAGGGACCACATCTTTGGGCCTCCAGTTATGTATACTAACGTATTGGCCCATCTTCGTTCTAACAAGACATATTAGGGCTGTTTACGTTTGGGTGCCCCAACCTCTCTTTATAAAATCAGGCTGTCCAGCACACCCTTTTGAAAAAGTTGGACACAATTAGGAATGAAAATATAGAAAATGTAGGACAAAAGTAGGAAAACGTAGAACAAAAGTAGGACAGAAACAGTACGTAGCGACATTATTCATGCTCATATTGAGAAAACACCTTTTTTTGTGGTGCTCAATTTGTATATGTATTTTGTGTTCTATCAAAAATAATGTGAATCTTATGTAACGGTAACGTTATACAGTTATTTCAAATTACTGTACACTATATTAATCAATATACATATTTACATGCATAGGAATGCTGATGCACAGCAAAACAGAGTTAACATGATTAAGTTTTCTATAATGTATTATAGATTCTGAAGTCATACATACACATTGTACATTATAATCATTGGAAAATATGTTGGCTTTTAGGGTATAATTTTAATATGTTGAGATTATATGGTGCCACAAATTGGGAGATATATCTTGCTGCCAAGAAAAATTAAAATAATTCCCATAATTGATGACTTATAACACAAGGAATATGCACACTTTAACAGCAATTCGTGGCATTTTCAAACAAAAAAGTAAGAAAAACTAAGTATTCTCAAGAAAAAGTAGCAAAAATAGAACAAAGACCAAAAAGTAAGAAAAAGTAGAATCGTTGGACAGCCTGTAAAATATTTGCCAATTAAGCCAGTACAACACAGTGTTTAAATAAATTATAAACTTATGTGTTGCGGCAACAACTGTTGGGAATCAAACTTGAAGCTTCTGGCCCCCACAACCCAATCTTCCCCACCCCCCCCCCCACCCCCCACCCGGGTTTTCTTATATATATATATATACACCACCCAACAGACAGAATAGCACATACCACAGCCTTTGATATACTAGTTGTGATGCACTGGCTTAAATCGAATCAAACCGAGAAACCATAACCAGCAGATCTGTTCCTATTGCAAAAAAATCACTATTATTATTTTTTAGAATTTGTTTTGCTTCAAAACATTTCAGGGTCCCTACATAACATTTACCTAATTTATAACTTTCCAAACAATACTTCCTTATCCCCCTAAATCTCACAACCATATAGGTTACTCCCTCACCCCCCCCCCCCCACCTACACACACACACACACACACACAAAAGCACATACACACACTCACGCCTACACACATGCAAACAAAAAGAAAAGGAAAAAAAGCTAAGACTTCCAAACGTTCCAGCATGCTTGTTAATACTAGCACTAACCCTAAACCTCACTTAAGCCTGAATTAACTGAATGCTGGAACGATCGGAAGTCTTGCCAAAACCTTTATTTTGGCCATTCGCCTGATTGTGTAGTTTAACGACGGATTCTTAACGACAATATATACATCGAAGACTGATTAAATGAGTCAATAAATTCCATTACATTGGAGGAAAAGTTGTTCTTAAACTCTTACCTTCGTAGAATTTATATATCAGTTGAATTCTGATGGATTTCGGCAAAAAATCACTCAGTACCATGTGACGATTTCGCAGGAAAACACTGATTTTACGTCAATCCTAGACTCCGCATAGTTGTCATCGCTGTTAACACATGTCAGCAGAAGTATTTGTTTACTATGATTATAATTCATTTGGAGGAGACAATTATTTTAACTAATTTTAATGCTAACTATACAAAAACGTTACACATCGAAAAAAAGTATGTTGTCTAACCCAATAGCGTCCAAGCAAAGTTGGGCCCGCGGTTTTTGAATCGCGAAACATGATTGGTCCAGCGCGGTTGTCAATCACGCCGTACGGAGGGTCAATTACAGCTTGGCTACCACTCGCTGCACTTCACTAAATGGCTTTTTTCCAAATTCTGCCCACCTCAAACTCAACCCCCCCCCCCCCTCTTGCCCCGGAATTGGTCACTGGTGAAGTCAGAGGCTAAGTCCGAGGTGGGCGTGCCTGAACCTCTGTGGATATGGGCACGTAAAAAGAGTTCCCATCCCATCCCAGTTCACGTCGAACACTTCAACAGTCAACATCATGAATTAGTGTCACATTTACGAAAAAAAAATATCTTTGGACCCACGACCTAACTCGGCACGTACGAAATAAACATGGACTCTTGGAATCTGAAAATAAGCCTTCCCAGCAGCAGCAGCTGCAGCAACAACAGTAGCAGCAGCAGCAGCAACAGCAACAGCAGCAGCAGCCCTTAAGATTGTTACATCCGTTCACCATGATCGTGTCGGGACCCACGTCGTGTAGAAAAACATTTTTGTTGTACAAACTGCTACGGGATGGTAAAATCCACCCGCCTCCCCAGCGCATCATCTGGCTCTACAAACGATGGCAACCTCTCTATGATA
Organism: Gigantopelta aegis; assembly: GCF_016097555.1. NCBI lineage: Eukaryota > Metazoa > Mollusca > Gastropoda > Neomphalida > Peltospiridae > Gigantopelta > Gigantopelta aegis. The sequence continues at coordinate 76,352,804 of NC_054707.1, read as the reverse complement.
CGATCAAAATGGTTGCTCGAGTAAAATTTGTTCAAGGCATACCCGAGAATTTAGAAAAGGATGCCCATAGACCAACTCAAATGGGGTGAATCCTAAAGATTCTTGCTTTGCATCCCGTGCTGCGAACAACACGAAAGGGATTGACTGGTCCCAGTCAGTACCATTGTCGAAACAATGGCAGCGGAACATACTTTTCATGCTCTGGTGGAAACGTTCTATTGCGCCTTGGCTCTCAGGGTGGAATGCAGAAGAACGAATCTGTCGTATATCTAACATAGACAGTACTTGCTGGATCAACTTGCTCATGAAGTTCGTACCCCGGTCGCTTTGAATTTCACCTGGTAAACCCGTATACGTGAAGTATTTAAGCAGCGCACTAGCTACAACAGATGCAGTAACCTTCCTTAAGGGAATCGCCTCTGGAAAACGCGTAGTTAAGCACATAATTGTTAATAAGAATTGGTTGCCTGAACGCGTTTTCGGTAATGGCCCCACGACATCTATCAATACTTTTGAAAAGGCTTCCCCAACTATGGGAACCTTCTGCAGGGGATAGGGAGGAATTAGCTGATTTGGTTTCCCCACAATCTGACACACATGACATGACATACAATGCTTACTGACATCTGCAAACATTCCCTTCCAATAAAACTCTGAGGCAAGTTTACTATGAGTCTTATTCCGCCCTAAGTGGCCAGCAAACACGTCCTCATGTGATAACAATAACAATGACGGACGGTACTTAGAGGGCACCACAATTCTACATCTTGTCACACATTCCTCACTATCAGGCACAACCTTCTTCACACTCTTATTCATTAATACTCCCTTGTCCATATAATAACCTGACATCTGATCCTCCATCTCACCCTCAGTTAACAATGTAGTGCGAGCTGCCAACAAATTTGGATCAGCCCCCTGCTCTAGGATTAACTCTTGTCTATTACAAGGTAGTAAGTCCCCTCTATCAAACACAACTGGTTCATTTCCCCTCTGCGGGAGGTCAACGGGTTCCACCACATTTAGTTCCTCAGTTGACTTATCTACCATTTTACTGATAACCTCATCCACTCCAATTTCATGGCTCACACACGTATCAGACAAATCACAATTTTTCTCTGGGTCTCGTGCTACCCTTCCGGCCATAGCCCTAGTCATTACACACGCAGGATAACTAATCTCATCAACCTCACACTCTTTTATGGGTAAAGGGCTGTCTTCAATTAACAACTGGTCACCTTGCGGCTGGCAACACTGACTAGTCAAATCGTTACCCAGTAAAACTCCTATGTTTTCAAAAGGCAAGTCCTTCACAACACCCATAACGACTGGTCCCGTCACAAACTTCGAACACAAGAAAACGTTATGTAATCCGACAACCATATTTTCTCCAGTAACCGAGGTTAAGGCCAAACTACGTCCTGTATCTGAATTTTCAATACCAGCTAAACAATCTTGACGTTATAAGAGACTGGCTACACCCTGTATCCCGATATATTGATATTGCCTTAGGACTCAACTCTTGTTTTACATCACAAACCATACCAGTGGACACATACGGGTTTACTTTCTCTGCCATGGGACTAACCATTAACTCTCTCGCTAACGGAGCTGACCTCACTAAACCGACCACTTGCGCATTATCGCGTTTCCTTTTAAAACAGTCCCCTACAAGATGGTTATCCTTTTTATAGTAACTGCAATGTGGACGAAAAGTTCGTGCGTTGGCTGATAATGCAGGTTTATCCTTTGCCCACCAGGTGCATTCCTTGCCTGACTAGCTGACCAACTAGATGACTCTCCCCGATAGTTACCTTCCCGGGAAAAACCTGGCTGAAATTTCTTCTTATCACCTTGTTGTATAGAGCTACCCTGTACTGCCTGAGCTTTGTGTATTAACACGTAATCATCTGCCACTATCCCTGCCTCCTCTATTTTTTTTATATCACGATCCTCTAAATGAATACGTAAGCTAACTGGTAATCCATTTTTAATGTCCTGTAAGATGAACAATTCCCGTAACTCGGTATATGACCCTACCTGATGAGAAATCACCCATTTATCAAACATCTCTGCTTTCTTAGCCACAAACTCACTATAAGACTGACCCTGCGTTTTTCTCAACTCGCTATACCGTAAACGATAATCCTCAGGTCGTAACTCATAAGCCCTCAACACTGCAGACTTAACTAGGTCGTACTGACTTGCTCGCTCATCACTCATTGAATTATAAGCTACGCTAGCCTTCCCCTTAAACTTATACACGGCTAACAATGTCCACTTAGACTGCGGCCAATTTAGCTGCTTAGCGGCCCGTTCAAAAAGTTGGAAGAACATATCTACCTCCTGGTCGTCAAATACAGGCACTGATCTATAAGCCTCCGACATGTTAAACCCATTTCCTTCTTCTCGTCTAACTTCTTCAGTATTCAACTTTAACTCATATTCCACTTTTAATTTTGCTAACTGGAATTCTCTATCCCTATCTCTCTCTTCTCTCTCTCTCTCTCTCTCTCTCTCTCTCTCTCTCTCTCTCTATATATATATATATATATATATATATATATATATATATCCCTATCTCTCTCTCTTCTCTCTCTCTCTATCCCTATCTTTCTCTTCTCTATCTCTATCTTCTTTTTCTCTACCCCTCTCTCTCTCTCTCTCTATCTCTCTCTTCTTTTTTTCTCTCTCTCTATCTATCTCTCTATCCCTCTCTTCTTTTTCTCTATCCCTCTCTTCTCTTTCTCTCTCTCTTTCTCTATCTAATGCACGTTCTTCTCTTTCGTACTCAAGCTTTTTAAAAGCTAACTGTTGTTCCATACTCAATTCATTTACCTCTATCTCTGGAACAATCTCACTTTCTTCCATAACAGGGCTATCACCAAAAACTTCCTGGATAATAATTGTCCTTATATCTCCTAATGTTTTAGCTGATGTTAAATCAATTTCCCGCTCACTCGCGATTTGAACTGATTCGGCCTTACGCGCTCGCTTAATCTCCACTACACTGAGCGTATCCAGCAAATTCTTATCCATGTTTAGATATGACGCACTTATTATTATGGTTTTTTTTCTAGTGAACAACGTTGCTACTTATAGTTAATTTGTAAAAATAATTTATAAAGCCTCCATTTACAAACAATACTTTTTAAATATGCATGTCCCGTTTCAGATCCCGGACGATTAGTTCACTAGAAAACACAACAAAACACAATACACTTTGGAATTTGTATTAACACTACGCTGACAAATGTACTTGCCGCAGTAGTTAATTAACAACAACAATATAATAACAACCCAGAACTAATCACTTAATTAGTTAATCACTAGGTATCTAGTTTACACAATATTCTAATCACTTCACGGTGATACAACCCACACACGTGTGATAATTGAGAAACGCTGCCAGGGGAACTTAATTAATAAAGGAATTACAACTCTATTCCTAACTGGTTAATTTTTAAGTAACCCATAAATACTCATTCAGTAACCTTGTAATACAGAATTAATACTGGTACCTATCACAATAAAGGCAATAACATACAGTTTACCTATGTCCTCTAGGATGACTGGCTAAGCTTTATCTTACCAAATACTCGTATAAAAATATTACAACAGTGAAGCCTACAATTTACTTCGTCAGATTACCATAACGAGAGAGGAAACCCGCTGCCGCCAATCAACGGGCTACTCCAACCGAGACAAAGCAGCAATGAATCTTTTATACGCACTTTCCAATAGACAAAACAGTGCATACCACGGCTTCTGGTATACCAGACGTGGGACACTGGTTGGAACGGGAAAAAAACAAATGGAAGCCAGATCCACCGAGGAGGTTCGATCCTGCGACCCAAGCACTTCAGGTGAGCGCTCTACCGACTGATCAAAATCCCGCCCCATTAAGGACAGAGAGACATGATAGCAAAGAGGCAGACGATTATATATACATATATATAACGCAACCAGGACCAGTGTGTCCAATTTTAAATAAATCAATCATAAATCATATTATATCAAGCATCATTAGTAATGACACGCTTTATAAACAGATTCCCTTAAATTCCCCATGGCATTTGAATAAAATAATACTTAAACAACACCAAAATCTACGGAAGCCCGTTGTGCCAGGGGTGAAGAAAAAAAAAATTGTTCAGCCGCCACGTAATTAACTGGCGGCCGCCACTTAATTCTCCTGTTTGTTCCCATCAAAAACAGGTACCCCCCCCCCCCCCCCCCCTAATACACACACAAACACAAGTTAGTCAAAAAAAGCCATTTGCAATCAATGTGGAATCTAGGAAAGCCGTAGAGAGAGATAAAATAATTTTTTCAACAATTTACAATATAATTATGTAACGTTGATAATGATAAAATTATGAAGGAGGAATTTTTAAATCTGCAAACTGTTATGAAAAAAAAACTAGTTCAGTACCTCCGGTTATTACATACAGAAAAAAATCTCAGTCTCAAGGATATCTTGGTTTTCACACGCCTAAGCCTGCGTGTAAACCTCTATATGTGTATTCTACTACTCAGTTTAAGAAGAATTAAGATAATAAAGACAATAAAATTATATAACGACCAATAACTTGTCGGAAACTGAATCTTATTCGTCCAATGCTAACATTTTGTGAATTCTTTGATATTCGTGAGCTTTTGACTTCTCTTGACGTCATTAAATAAAATATTTGTGATGTGGTTATTTTATAGCATAGAGGAAGCCATTTTGAGGGGTCCGTTAGTTACATACATGTGGTTAGAAAGGGACGGGATATAACCCAGTGGTAAAGCGCTCGCTTGGTAGCGGTCGGTGTGGGATTGATCCCCATTGGTGGACCCATTGGGCTATTTTTCGTTCCAGCCAGTACATCACGACTGGTATACATAAAGGTCGTGGTATGTGCTATCCTGTCTGGGATGGTTCATATGAAAGATGCCTTGCAGAAATGTAGAGGCTTTCCTCTCTAAGACTATATGTTAAAA